>NW_022196906.1:90707446-90735724 GCF_008632895.1 Mastomys coucha | reverse complement strand
AAAAAAAAAAAAAAAAAAAAAAAAAAAAAAAAAAAAAAAAAAAAAAAAAAAGATGAGCATCAATACCTCCATGTGGAGTTGCTTTGATTGTGATGAGCTAGCCATGGGCAAGAAGTGCCCTAATTTTATCTGCAGTAGAATTCTGTCCAAAACAGGCAAACAGACACAGAATAGTTGACTGCTAAGCTCTGCCAAAACAGGGTAAGCTAATCCTTCATAATTCCTGCTTCACTTAAGGTCTGTCAGATGTTCTGGGCCAGAAGGCTGAAGTTGGATGCTCTAACGATATAAAGAATTTGGAGACTATCCAGACAGCCAGCTGTCTCTGTCAATTATTTAATTTTTAGAAGCTGTGTTCCTACACTTCCTACATACTCAAATATTTATTCCTTCTCAAATCTATAACAGGGCTGAAGAAGAGATAGTTATAGTCTCACAAAGAAACTTAAGCTGCTTAGGATTTAATAAGATGTTCTAGATCTAAAGGATGGCTTTAGGATGGTATACAAGTTAAAATAGAAGTGATTTAGGTACAGAATTGTAAACTCGAGATAGGATAAATGGTAAAGAACCTCATCTAAGTTACAAAATATAGACTAGACTTAAATGTAATTCATACTTAATCATTTTCATAATTGTTTTAAATAATTCCTACTGTATGTTGTTTGTTACTATAAGAGAAAGAGCCTTTTTAATCGCAAAAAAGAAAGAAATGCAGTGGGTTGGTCTGCTGTTGCTTGTATTCTAATGCTAACATTGGGCCCCAAGACCTGGAGTTTACAGGTAGCCCTAAATGACCTGCCCCCCCCATGTTATCTCTGATTGGTAAATAAAAGATGCCAATAGCTAATAGCTGGGTAGAAGAGACATAGATGGGGGTTTAGATTTCCAGGGCCTGGAGTCGGAAGAGAAGCACAAGGAAGAGAAGAAGGTGAAGAAGGAGAGAGAAGCCACCCTGAGTTAGGTGAGCCATGAAAACATAGCCCAGAGGGCTGGCCAAATGGAGTTAAGAGCAGCCCAGATGAAACATAGTAAGTAATAATTTAAGGTTAGTGATAGGAAAGTGGGTTGTAATAACATAGAGGGTAGCTATCTGCTGCTTAAGGCTTACTGTAAATATAAAGGTTGTGTGTGTCAAAATTTTATCCAGGAACTAAATGGTGAAAGATGGGGTAGAAACCCTGGGTTGGAATTTCTGGGTTGAGTTTCTACACCATCCTCCTCCTTCTCTTTCCTGTGTTTGCGCTTGTTAAGGTTGCTTAGACAGTCCCATAGCCATATCTCATCACTGAGAGTTCTTCCAGGTTAGACACTGTGTCTTTTCAACTCCTTTTTTGACAACTCTGCTTTCTAGCACTGTAATACATCTCAGACTGATCCTGGACTCCCTCCGGTTGAGTTCTATAGCTTTATATATTTTTGTTACATTTCTTTGTTGATTAGGGGGCAGGGTACATGTCCTGCAGGAGACGTGTAGAAGTCAGAGTGCGGGCAGCCTTCAGAACATGCTCTTCTTCTTCTACCATGTAGGTCCTGGGAAATGAAGTTATCAGTCAGGCTTGGTAGCAACAACCTTTACCATGGGGGCGGGGAAAAAGATTATCTTACCCAATCAATGAACAAATGTGATAGGTACTGCTCTTCAGTGACATCCCAAACATCCCAAACAAGACGGAAGTAAAAATCCTTCCTGTGGCCTCAAGGCCTTTGTTAGGTCCCAAATCTCAGTATCCAGTCCCCACAACACTCACGTACATAAACTCCGTTTATAACCGTATTCTGATATTTCCTGTAAAGCCCTAGGTATTGCAGCCTCTAGCCTTGACTGGGCTCTTTGTCAGCTTTCACTACTCACCTTCCTCCCTTCCTTCACCTCCCAGAAAGCCCTCCTTGAAGCTTATTCCAAAAGGTCCTTTGCCCTCAGGGTCCTCAGCATCCCATCGCTCTCCCCTTGGACTTGCTGTCCTCTGCTGTGTTTACTGTAAATCATAATGACTGCAAACTTGTCTTTGCTTCTGACATTGTGAAATGAGAATCACAGACGCATGAATACAGCTGCTGTATATGGAGACAGACGAAAGAAGGGTGAATTGGGTATCCAGACCTGGAACAGTGTTCCACCAGTGACATGGCACAGTTTCAAAGCCAACAAAGCACATTCCTCTTTGACTGACACAATGATTGCACTGCTAGAAAAGTCCATGTTTACTAAAATCTGGCAAAAACACTTCTGTGTTTACATATTAAATAGAATTAGGTTTTAGACGTAGGGAGTTATAAACAGGTTTTTCTCCTACTTGAATGTCAGGCAGGACATGGGAGACAATTCCTCATTGAGCCAGACTGTCCCGAGACTTGTGGGATACTCAGCATTTCTGACCTTGACCTGACTTTGGTGGCAGCTTCTCCCACTCACTTCAGCCCCAGGAGAACATCATCTAACTCTGTCTTGTCTCTCCACCAACCCGGAGTCCAGGAGGCACAGATGTCCACCATCACACCAGGCAGGTGCTTCATTCAGCAGATCTTCTCTTGAAATCACTCCTCCCTCTAGGAGTCCCAAGTCCTTGTCATGTGCTCAAGAAAAGGGAACAGAGTCTACATGTGATGTGACTACGTTACCTAGAGGAATTCATAGGGTACTGGTGGCACAGAACAAGGACCGGACCCTTCAGTGTCTGAGGGGTGTCAAGATGGAGTCTATTCCAAGCAGAAGGGGCCAGGCATTAGCATGGATCAGTTCACCTCTCCCCCCCAGTGAGTCTCAGGCCTTGCTTTCTTCTAGTCACCAGGACACAGGAAGGCAGGAGAGCACTCGTAGACAAGCTGGGTGTTTTTAGTTTCGTGTCATGGAAGATAATTTCCTTTTGAAATTTTCAATGCTCTACAAGCACCCCACCACCAAACTTCATCCCCCGCCCTCATGACGCACACTAAAGGACAAGCGAACCCTCTGCATGGCAGACAAGTTTGACCCCTGAACCTTGGGGAATATGATGCTCCTCCAACAACTATTTGATTTTTTTAAGGCAGGGTCTCATGTGTTCCAGGCTAGCTTCGAACATACTGTGTAGCCAACAATGACCTTTAACTGTGTACCCTCCAGCCTCAGGCTTCCAAGTGCTGGAATGACAGACACCTGTCATCATACTTATTTTACGCAGTGCTACTGAACCCAGAGTTTCCTGAATATCAGGCAGACATTCTGCCAACTGACCTATTCCCCTTACCCCAGACAACAATGGCTCTTCTTAAAGGCAAAGCGTCCCAAGTCGATAAGACTTCTTCCACTCTAGAGCGGGTCCTTCTAGGTACCACCACATGTCTAATCCTGTACAATCCTCCCAAAATACAACCCAGAAAGCAACAGTGTCGACATACACAAGAGAGAACCCTAAGGTTTGGAAAGGCCATGCCACTTTACCCATATCACACAGCCGGGAAGTGACACGCTGGTTCCCCTATATCCAGATCTTCCTCCGCACTGTCACCTCACCATGGCTTGATGGGCAAAGGCAATCTGTGAGAAGGCACCAGGAGCAGGATTTACAAAGTCTCCTTGACCAAGTGGACAAGTCAGTCTGCCTATGACAAAGTCAGACCTTCAGTCTGCGTCTCCATGAGCTAGCTGGTTGCTAGCAAACCACCGAAGGCTTGCAAGCACGGATGAGTGAACAGCTGGATCACAGTAGGATCCCGCTGTCTGTGTGTTCTCTGCTCCTCTGTCCTTCCAACCATACCATTGTTGTCCTGGATATTTTGGTTTCCAAGAATGGCCGACAATCCCCTTTGTGTAGCAGAAGGGCTTCTAGCAGGAGACAGGCCTCAGAGAGCGGGCACATGGCAACTAGCAAGGGGTTATGAGCTGTGCGCCCACTGGCTGGCAGACTCAGAAGACCTTTCTGCCTCTAGACATGAAAGGAAAAAAGTGGAAATGATTACCAGATGCCAGGGAAAGCTGTTCCTGTAGAGAAAGGCTCGTCTGCCAGGAATGGGTTTCACATCGTAGAGCATTTTAAAGTGTGCTCAGAGGCTGGACAGATGGCACGTGATTCGTACTTAGGGTCACTATTGCTGCCATGAAATATTACAACCAAAGAAACTTGGGGAGGAAAGTTACACTTCTATATAACTGTTCATCATCAAAAGAGGTCAGGGTAGGAGTTCAAACATGGCAGAGACTGGAGGCTGGAGCCAAGCTGAGCCCATGGAGGGATGCTGTTTACTGGCTTATTCCTCATGGCTTGCTCAACCTGCTTTCTACTATAGAACCCAGAACCACCAGCCCAGGGATAGAACCACAGTGCATTTTTAAAAGCACAGTGGGAGAGGGAGAGCCCTAGAAAACATACTACTCCCTTGTCTTCTCTCCGCCAATCTCCTCACAACTTATTTTTTCCATTGGCTGGACCTAATCTGACCATAAAGGGCCAGGGACCTAGGGAGGAGGAATCCATTAGGTCTGGTCCCAGAAACAAATAGGAAAGAGAATAGATGTCAGATGTGGAGAATGGAAATAACCAGAAAGCCTTCCAACCCTTCCCTTGCCTGTCTTTTTCCACCCACTGGATGAGGAGTGAATCCCATTCTCTCTCAAATATTGTCTGCCCCGTAACTTCTCTTTATTGAGTCTTGAGTGCTCGAAGGCTTAGGGGAAACTACAGCTCTTTCCATTGTTATTTAGGAAATAAGCTGCCCATGCTATGTGCCCTGACATCTCCACTTCTACTGCCCTGTGTACTGAGACTCACATATGAGAGAAGGCTCTCCATTCTTTACCTCTTCCACTTCCTGCCTTTTCTAGATATTTCTAGGAGGCTTCTCCTGGTTCCTGCACGGCAGTTGGTCCTTAGACTTCGAAGATGTTATCACTGTTGCTAAATTCCTTCCCTGGGGAAGACATAAATAATGTCTTCCCCTCCTCCTCAAGTCCCCTTGTCAGACCAAGGCACAATTCCACCACAGTTCACCTGGAAGAGCCAATGAGCTTCTTAGGCCTAGATACAGAGCAGTGGATGAGGGGTTGTGTGTGGACAGGTATGTGGGTGACCTTAAAGTAGCCACATTGAAAGGCGACCAGGGACAAGGGCTTCCCTGTGGCTGCAGAGATGGAACCTCCTCCCCTCATTCTTCTCTACCAATATCCTCTAGCCTCTCCCCCAAGACCACATGCAGTTAGAACAGAAATGCATATGCCTGGCTAGGAAGTGTAGCTGGATACTCAGGTGAGGGGCACAGGACCTGCCCTGCCACCTCCTTCTGTTGAAAAAAAGCCAAAAGTCAGCAGGTCCAGCTCTGTGGATCTTTTGTGAGCAAACCCAGCAGAACTTCTGAAGATGGTGGCAGTTTAGCTTGAAGCATATTACTATACATCAGATTGGTGATGATGATAGGGATGGAGGTCATGATGGCTGTGATGGGGACGGTGGTGATGGTGGTGGTGGTGTTTTTTTTTCTAAGTGAATAATGGAACAGTATTTCTAGGACTGTTTCTCTTAAAGTCTCTGCCTCCAGAAATAATTCCCAGAGAGCCGTGGGATGTTACAGATGAGCTTAAGTAAATAAGAATCAGGTAAATCTGGTTTCTGTTTTTAAAGGATCTCTTTGGTGAGTGTGTGGAATTAGGAAGAGAGTAAGGCAGGAATGTGAGACTGGTTGCATGTGCTGGATAAGCGTCCAGACCAGAGACAGGAGCACCTGAGCTGAGAGGGGACAGTGGAGATGGGGACATCAAGTAGTACTTGCTTACAGGTGCACAAGTGAGAGACAGAGAACCAGAGATGACTGAGGGTGTTTTGTTTGAGCCAGTGGTTGAGAAGTCAGAGGGGTAGAATAGGAACAGGAAGTACCATAAGTTGAGAGAATGGCCGGACAGAGGGACTGATGGCTATGCTAGACAGACAGCTGGATATTTAGATCTGAGGCCCAGCAGGGAGGCAGGAGTTGGGGAGGTCGATGCAGGATTTCAATAGGTCATCTTGCCTACTTAGAGTCCCTCATCAACCTAGATATGGCCGTGATAACCTAGATATTTTCTAGATGTGACTGAAGAGCACAGCCAGTTAACGTTAAGTGAGGAGGATTCTCCTACCTACTCTTGGGTGGGCTTGAGTCCGTTCATTCCAAGACTTCATGAGCAGAACTGAAGCTTCCCTTGGAAAGAAGAAACGCCACCTATGGACGGCACTCCTTTCCATCCCCATTCCTGGAGCATGCCCTGCCCGTTTCAGGCTTGCCCAATAAGCCCTTAAAACTACACCCAAAATTTCCAGAAATAAACATCTTACTACACATTCAGTTATCTGTATTTTGATTCTATGATCACAAAGGCTGAGCTGTTATTTGCATATGTGTATAGTAAAAAGCAGTGGACATGTATTAAACTCCATTTCAGAAATTGCTGGAAATTCTGTCCTAAACTTGAACTCAAGGGAGCAATACAAACAAACAGCAACTTTTAAAATCAAGCATTCTTACCTAATACAATCCAAAGATGAAGTAATTCAGTATGTGCGTGCTGAGGAAAGGTAGTGGGAAAACATTGAAAGTCCTTCCTTTTGGAAATTAGACCATCATGTTTGTATAAAGAGAAATTTGTACATACTGAAAAAAACACTGCAACTCATTCAACAGTCCCAGATCTGAGCAGAGGGGTACCAGGGAGTACACTGGCCAGCGAGGTGTGGCCACTCAAAGCTCACATTTTATGTATTCAGAACCAAAGCAGCAGTGAAGCTGTGGGATGCAGCCCAGGCAAGCATCCATTCAGAGTCATTCCACGTTTGAGTTTGAATTCAGGGAACATTCAGAAACCTCACACTGCTGGTAAATTCTTCATGACCTCTATATTTAGTTATAAGACTCCAGCAGGCTCACAACCCATGGTCTAAGAGGCTGTGAATAATACCATATGTCTTAACCTGTGTATGATTTGTCATGAAGGAAAAGGGAGAGAGATAGGAACCATCTTTAAACACTATGACCAGAAAGGAGGGAATAGCTGTGTGACAGAAAATGAAGTTTTGAAACTCAGCTAGGTCAGACCTGTGGCCCAAACAAACCAATCTCTGTCTTCCAGACCATTGACTGATCCAGGGATTAGTATGTGACCCCAATAGAGCCCAGTGACTCTGAGGGACAAAGTGATCCTTCACATTAAGAAACCAGCCATGGCAAGATGGCTTAGAGGGAAAAGGCATTTGTCACCAAGCCCAATGCCAAGTTCAACCTCCTGGACCCACATGAGGGAGGAAGAAACTGACTTCCATAAGCTGCCCTCAGATGTGCACCATGACATGTGTACACGAATGCACAAGCCTGTACACGTATGCACACCCCAAGAGACAGAGAGAGGGAAAGAGAGAGAGAGGCAGAGGGAGGGAGAGAGAGGGAGAGAGAGAGAATAAATAAATAAATAAATAAATAAATAAATAAATAAATAAATAAATAAATGTAACAAAAAGTTAAATAAGAAATAATACAATTAAGCAGGGCTGTGGTGGCACATGCCTTTAATCACACACTCAGGAGGCAGAGGCAGGCAGATCTCTGAGTTCAAGGCCAGCCTGGTCTACAGATGGAATTCCAGAACAGCCATGGCTACACAGAGAAACCTTGTTTGAAAAAAAAAAAAAAGATCATGAGTTTTAAGAATCCACCATCCTGCTAGAAGTAAAATGCC
This sequence comes from Mastomys coucha, assembly GCF_008632895.1. Classification (NCBI taxonomy): domain Eukaryota; kingdom Metazoa; phylum Chordata; class Mammalia; order Rodentia; family Muridae; genus Mastomys; species Mastomys coucha. The sequence continues at coordinate 90,728,043 of NW_022196906.1, read as the reverse complement.
AGCTTTTTAACCAACATATCAACTACTGACTAGAGTCGACCTAGAATGTTATGGTTTGTATATGCTTGGCCCAGGGAGTGGCACTATTAGGAGGTGTGGCCTGTTGCTGTAGGTATGTCTTTGTGGGTATGGACTTTAAGACCCTCCTCCTAACTGCCTAGAAGACAGTATTCTGATAGCAACCTTCAGCTGAAGATGTAGAACTCTCAGCTCTCAGCCCACACCATGCCTGCCTGGATGCTGCCATGTTCCTGTCTTGATGATAATGGACTGAACCTCTCAATTCATGAGAGTTCCCTTGGTCATGGTATCTGTTCAGAGCAGTAAAACCCTAACTAAGACATAGGACAAATCAAAAAATTAAACTGTAGCTGGGCACTGGTGGCACACGCCTTTAATCCCAGCACTTGGGAGGCAGAGGCAGGCAGATTTCTGAGTTCGAGGCCAGCCTGGTCTACAGAGTGAGTTCCAGAACAGCCAGGGCTACACAGAGAAACCCTGCCTAAAAACAAACAAAACTGTAAAAAAACAAAAAACTGTAACAGAGCCCAAGACCTTAGTAGGCCTCCAGATCTTAGTAGGCCTCCAGATCTCGACTCCATAATGGAAGTATCATTCAGGATGTAAAACTCAGAACATAGATAGCACCACCTGCCAGAACTAAAACAAAGACCAAATCCATCAAAGTCCATAGTACTGGAAGTCTCTAAATGTACTAACCTTGCTTTTGGCTTCTGTAGTTCAGCTAACTGCCTAACTGTTCTTGCTAAGTAAAGTATGTCAACCGGGGACATGGTTTGTGTGTTAAAGGGCTCACCATGAGAAAGGCTTGGGGCTACGCTGGGATCCTGAACACCTAGGGCTGTCAGTGACTGGTTAATAAAGACTTTCTGTTGGATTAAACCCATGTCCAAGCAGTCTTCTGTTTTCTAAAGCTTCATTTCCAGACCATTGCCATGTGAAATGCTGTTTACCCTGGTCGTCTCCCTTAAAGGCAACGGTTCACAACCTGTGTGTCTTGACCTCTTTGGGGGTCAAAAGACCCTTTCACAAAGGTCATCTAAGACCATCCAAAAACACAGATATTTACATTGTAATTCATAACAGTAGCAAAATGACAGTTATGAAGTAGCAGTGAAAATAATGTTATGGTTGGAGGTCACCACAACATGAAGAACTGAAGTAAAGGGTTGCAGTGTTAGGAAGGGTGAGACCCATTACACTAAGCAAATGCAGAGGATAAACACATGTGATCCTGGTTCAGATATTTCCTTCTCTCATGGTCTAGAATCTCACTCAAAAGCTGTCCTCCAGCCGGGCAGCAGTAACATTCACCTTTTATCCCAGCACTCAGGGAAGCAGAGGCAAGTGAACCTCTGTTAGTTTGAGGCCAGCCTAGTCTACTGGGAGTAACCAAAAGCAAAAGCTAAAGCAAAAAAAAAAAAAAAACCAGCCAAACAAACAAAAAAAACCCTTGCTCTCCTAGTTCAGGTCCTTGCCCGAGGCTCTCTAATTATGTGCTTTAGGTAACTTCTGTAAACACTTGCCTTGGATGGGGGCCAAACAGCTTTCGACTGAGTCCTGTTGCACACAGAAGGTGTCTCTGTGACCTGCCAGTGCATATTTGCTTAGTGATGACAGGGGTCACCAAAGTCAAAAATCTTTAGAAATCACAGCCTCCAACGCTGTTCCTATTCCTAGGTGAAAATCAGCACACACCTCTTACGCAGCCAAATGCTCCGAGGGTTTGCTGGCCTGGGGCCCAGAAAGGGGATTTCTAAAGCTGAAACTCTCTGTTGCCCGTAACAAAAAAGTTCCAAATCAGACTAGTTTACACACAGAGGGGAATGGACTGCTCCCCTAACTGTAGCTTTTAGGGGAAACCCTCAGAATCCCAACATTTGACTGACCCGGAGGGTCAACCTTCCTTAGAAGCCCCTCTTTTTATTATCCTAAAGCTACCATGTCTCATTTCAGTTCAAGCACCTCAGATGAGCATAGGCCCGGTACCTGGTCGAAGCATGTCTACAGAAATAATAATTTCCCAAACCAGAGGTGAACCACACAGGACAGAGATACTAACCTGTCAAGGACTGAAGCACCTAGTCAACAGAGAGGTGCCCTTCATCAGCAACGCTTTAGAGTAAACTCTCCAGCCGATGGTAGAAACCACACTGACCTTTATTTGTATTACTCTTTTGAGTTATCTCCAGACCATGTGCCACTAACTTCTCCCAGCCCAGTAGCTCCCATAGCCCTGCCTTGGGTAAAGATAGCCCCTTCTCTCCATTAGCATCTTTCTGAATTTTGAGAACCACAGCTTTTTTCGCACGTTCTACCTGACTGTGACTTAAGCCTTTCCGTCTCCCTCAGTGAGATTATCTAGTGGCCCTCAGAGAAGTTCTATGTGAACACCTCACTATGGCTGACACTGAACTCCATCTCTGCTCCTCCTGCTGAGGCTCTGCCATCAGAGAATACACCTGACATCTCCCCTACCTCCAAGGCAAGTCAACAAGGGTTCTGTGCTGGACCTTCCGTGGGGATGAGCAAACAGGACCTGGCATTGACTGAAATTATTCATTCACAAATTTTTGCAATTGTCCAAGACAGACAGAGCCTCAGTTTACCCCAGGCACTTCGTGAAAAGGAAGGAAACAAATCACATTTGTCATTTGCAAAATGGAGTGTTCTCCGGGTCACACCAGACAGACCCTAGAGCCCTTTGGGAAAGCACACGAGGCTTCACAGTAGGGGTCTTATAGGCCCAGAAGGGGACTGTAGTATTCCCTTCTGTCTGTTTGGAGTCTTCTTTCAAAAAGAGAGGTATAATTTGGTGCTGGCATGTGCTCCTCTCCTTTTGTGCATTCCTAAGACTACTGTGCTCAGCCATGGGCAGCATGAAGAAGAACTAAAGCAATCATAGATAAGGTTGTCACTTACAGTGATAATGCTCCTCAAAAACCACCAACTACCAGACTCTACCATGCTCCTGGAGAAACATCACTTCTAATTACAACTTTCTTTAACATTCATCCTTTTCCCTTAGCACTCCAAGCTGGCTTCAGGAACCAAAGTTTTCTCACCACTGATTGCTCTACTCATTGCCCAATGAGTGGTCTCAAAGACTCTAGTCTCTTCTTGAGATGCCAAGTTTCTTGGGTCAACTTGAGCCCAGATGAAGTTTCTTACCCTAGGACCTACTGACTCTTGGAAGTGATTAACAGAACCCTTGCACATTTTAATTCAGGAGTAGGAATTTTTCAAGAAGAAAGCCCCTTCTTAGGGCTCATCATTTACCCACAAAGTGACCCAGGGCTAAGGCCAGTGCCAGAATGTTTCCACAGTATCTTTCCAAGGGCTCTGACAGTACACGTAGTGTGGAATGGAACAGACACTGCCAGGCACTATTTAAGGAACAAGTACTCAAACAGCCTGGCCTTGGAGGTCAGCTTTATAATGAGTTCAGTTTTTAAATGAGGACTAGCTTTACTCACATTTGGTAACTAGACACTGGAGCTGTCAACACATTTATACAGGTCACAAAGTCCCTAAAAATAGCACTTGTAGCCAGCCACTGGATTCCAAAATGTTGATGATTTAACAAAACCATTCTTCCCATATTAGAAAATGTCTCCATATTGATAAACATGTTGTCAACTGTGGCAAAGCAATGAACACTTGTGGTCTAGGGTTTGGTTGGAAGAACTGTTTATACTTTCAGATTACTATTAGACTGGTATATTTTAAGCAGAATTTTGAAGGGTGAGAGTTTATTTTCTTTCACAGAAATAAGATTCATTCCTGCGGTCTTTTCTTTCTTTCTCTTGTTAAATTCGGCGTGGGTGCCCCACTTGCAAAGAATCAGGAGGGAAATCGCTGCAAATTGCATGAGGTTTTTATTGAGCCAGTATACTGGGGTCAGCCTGCATTCAGAGCAAAGGCGACCCCCAGGAACAAAAGCACACACACTTTTTATACCTTCCCAGTACATAGGTTTACAGCATGAGTTGGTTATCTCTCATTGGTGGAGCCCATTGTCTTTTGTTCTCATTGACCTCTGTGCCCCAGGTGAAGGGGAAATACCGATAGCATGTAGGAGGAGTGTGGGGAATCCACCCCTTACTGGGGGCGTTTCCTGGAACCGGGCACTACTCCCCACAATTAGGGCATCTCCTGGGGGCTAATGTTTGCTTGGTAAACCCTTCTGAAGCTCTGTCTTTAGGCTTAATGGACATTCCTTGCTCCTTGGTATTTTTATGATGTGTCCCTATTTGCTCAATTCTTTTTCTTTTTTTTTTAAGATTTTATTTATTTATTTATTTATTTATTTAATGTATGTAGGTTTATACTGATGCTCTTTTCAGACGCACCAGAAGAGGGCATCAGATCCCCATTACAGATGGTTGTCAGCCACCTTGTGGTTACTGGGAATTGAACTCAGGACCTCTGGAAGAGCAGTCAGTGCTCTAAACTGCTGAGCCATCTCTCCAGCCATATTTGCTCAACTCTTACACTCTCTTTCTTTCAGTCTTTCTTTCTCTTTCTTCCTTTCTTTCCTTCTTTCTTTCTTTCTTTCTTTCTTTCTTTCTCTCTTTCCTTTTTTTTTTCCAGCTTTCAAGACAGGGTTTCTCTGTGTAGCCCTGGCTGTCCTGGAACTCACTCTGTAGACCAGGCTGGCCTCGAACTCAGAAATCCGCCTGCCTCTGCCTCCCAAGTGCTGGGATTAAAGGCGTGCACCATCACTGCCCAGCTCATTCCTACAGTCTTAATGAAAAAAAAAATCCAATCTGGCTTAAGAATCTTTTTCTGCTGTTTGCTAGCTGTAATGAGGATTGTAGCAGTTAGTTAGAAAGTCCCAACAGCTTCAAAGCAAGTGAAATACCTTGCAAAGCGGCTGGCTCCAATAGACTTCTGCTCTGCTCGGCTCCAATAGACTTCTGCTCTGCTCGTCCTTTTCTCGGCTTCCCCAAGAATTTTCTGAACTCAGAACAAGAAATCCACTCCCAGCCATCCCCAGGAATGCCTACCACTGTGAAAAAGATTAACTAATTATTAACTCCTATATGCCCTGGCTCATACTGGGCTTTGTTAGAGACGTTTTAGTAAAAAGACAATGAATTAAAAATCTGACCGTGAAGAGAGGCACGACAGGAACACAAGGCAGTGGCCAAGAAATACTAAGTTGTGACATGTTGGCTCAACAGGCTATTTCATTTTCAAACAGAATGGATTTCAAATAGAGAGGAGGTAGGGAGATGGCGTGAGGAGATGGCTGGGAGGCTCAGATCCCCAGCACCTACGTAAAAAGCCATGCACTATAGTGAGTGTCTGTCACCCCAGTGCTGTGTCAGATGCAAACAGGTGAATGCCTGGGACTTACTGGCCACCCATCCATCTGAACCAAATGAGCTACAAGGTCAATTCAATTAGAGACCCTGCTTCAAAATGGAGAGAACACTAGAAAAGAGTACCCAACATCGTCTCTGACCTACATACACACACACACACACACACACACACACACACACACACACATTCACATGTATGGGCATGCACACACATGTGCACCTATACCAACCTACACACACCCATACACACAAAGAAAGAGATTTAAAATAGAAATATTAAGTCAGGCCTTGAAATCAGATGATATTGATAGTATTAAAGCCATTGCAATCAGTAGGGAAAACACCAGACTCTGCATAGATTGCCTTGTTTAGTCTTCAAAACAACTCAGTTAACTGATAAGGAAACCAAAGCTCAGAGAAGCGAAGGACCTTGGCCAGTGATGGAGCCAGGTTCATCCACAGTCTAAGCAGGCATCCTTCCCAACACATCAAATGTGTGCCCTCTCTGAGTGGAAGAGAAGAGCAGTGTGTGTTGTCGCTTGATGAAAACTGTCTTGATGTTTTGAAGTTGTATGATTCAAGAGACCCTGGCTCAACCTAGGCTTACAAAAGAAAGCTGGTTAACTGAGTTAGTTAGTTAACAGCTGGTTAACTGAGTTAGTGAGTAGCTATCCATTCATTTGTTCTGAATAGGTCCCAAATCCCCCAAGGAAAGAAATGAGATGTAAGAACTTTTGTAAACAACAACAACAACAAAAAGGGTGTGAGACCAAGACAGACCTCACTCGCTGGGAAGGAGGGGAGGGAATGACTAACTTTAAAAGAAATTTTTGTTTTAATTTTCTTACACTCATTTATTGTGTGTGTGCTTGTGTGTGCCTGTATGTGCCACTGCACATGTGTAGAGGTCAGAGGATAGCTTGTGTTTCTCCTTCCTCCATATGAGTTCAAGGGAGCAGGCTCAGTTCTTCAGGCTTGCCAGCAAGTGCTCTACGTGCCAAGCCAGCTCTCTGGCACCAAAATGACCAGTCGAGTGCTAATGGACTTCAGTTAGAGAAGAGGCATGGGTGTCTAAGAACCCTGTGTGTGTGCCGTTACATCTAGCATCGCAGGTGATGGGACTCAGTCTAACCATAGGCTGTGAGGTACCCAGTCTTCAAGATAGCATCATGTTTGTGTAGTCTCATGCTCTATTGCACCAATATTATGAGCCCTGCCCCCTTTGTGTGTTTGTGTGTGTGTCTTACTTACTCCAATAAAAGTTAGATACCGTATTATGACAGCCCTATTTTTATAGGTGCAAATCAGAGTCCAGAGGAGCACTACTGAGATCTGTAAGCTGTGTGCCAAGATAACAAATTAGACCAGGGATATGTGGATAGAGATAGAAACAGAGGCATCTTACTAAGAAAGAAAACACAGAAAGGACAGAAATGGACCACTGAGCTGGGAAACACAGAGGTTCAAAAGTTCTAACACCTTGAGTTCTGATCCTTTAGAGGTCATTACAGGGAAAATATCTTCTCCAGGTCTCTCGGGCTCTTCTCCAGCAGATTCGATTTTGTTTTAAGAAGTTCAGCAGGCACAGATTTCCAATCCTTCTATCAAATTGGCTTCCTTCATATGTTAATCTCTCTCTCTCTCTCTTTCTCTTTCTCTCTCTCTCTCTCTCTCTCTCTCTCTCTCTCTCTCTCTCACACACACACACACACACACACACACACACACACACACACACACACACATACACCTATGCTCTTGCCACAGCTGTGGAGAAAAACTGAAGCTAACAACCAAATGAATTTGGAAGCAGATTCTCTGGCCTGAGTCAAACTTCAAGAAGACTGGCTCAAGGAACATCTTCATGGAGCAATCTTGACCAAGAGCATCCAGCTAAGCTGCTCCGAGACACTGACCTCAGAAACTGCAGAGCTGATAAATGTTCATTGTATTAATGGCTCCTTTTTGCATTAGAGCTTGGGGGGGGGCAGCAGAGCTTGACAATCAGACCAAGGAGCTGCCCCCTGACAAATGCAGAAGGAAGGAGTTGCCCAGGGATTCCAAACCTCACTCAGCTTCCTGCTTCCACATAGGCTACTCCTTGTGGGATCAAAAACATCACCTCCTTCAGGAATCTCTCTCATCTCCTCCACTAGGTACTTCCTCTGCCTTCTAAAACCATCCTGGTAAGATCAAAGACTATTCTGATGACAGACTTGCCTCTCCCTTGAAACAATAGACCACATGAATTGGTACCTACTTCCTAGGAAGAGATGTCACACACTTCTGACAAGTTGCCACCACATTGGAGTAGAGACTAGAACCCCAACAATAGTGGATCAGTGATGGATGGGATCACACCCTGACCAAGACAATGTAGGCATGCATACCTTTTGCCCTTTCTTTGAACCTCAACCTCATGTTACAACCCTGAGTATGAACTTGGGGTCACTGAACCCCTCTGCTTGCTCTTCTTTCTCTGCTATTACTTGTCTCTTTAATTGGCATATTGAAGACAGGTAGCCCTAGGCTTTGTCCTAAAATGCCAAGAACAATCCCGTGGCTCCTCCCTTACCTCCACACCCCATTCATCCCCTTTTTCACAGCAGGACACCTTAGACCCTGCTTACTTGTCTGTCCACTGCACAGAGCAGGCCTCACCCCAACACCTAGCTAAGTGCTTGTCACCCCAAGATACCCAGAAAGTTAAGAAAGACCTCCAAGTTTCAATGGCTTCAGGGGGTCAGAGCCATTGATAGCTCTGAGGAAGGTGTAACAGGGCCCTACATCCAAGTAGGCCCCCAGATCTTAGCACAACTGATTCCATGATTGAAGTGTCTGGTTTCTGGACCCTGGGACAAGGGACTGAGGTGCATATTTTACATATCAAAGCAGACCTAGCTTCCAGGTTCTCCCACCATCCTCAGTCCCTACCTGGCATGGCCTGCCTCCAACCTTGACTTGAACCTTCCAGCCCAGGGGAAGCCCAAGAAGCTGCCCTTCCCCCAGAGTCTCCTCCCTATATAATCCAGACATTTTGGTCTCTCTCTTTTCTTTTGCTTCTCTCTCTGTGCTCTCTCCCTTTCTCTCTTTCTCTTTCCCCTCTCCTGATCCCTCTCTCCCCATGGCAATTCCCCTGGCTTCAATCCTTGGTGCCAGTACTCACCTGAGAGCAGCTTCCCAATAAACCTGCCTTTGATATAATCTAATCTGTCTTGAATTGGCTCATTTCACCCTCGGAGAAATAATCTATCAAGAAATAATCTATCTATTCAGGCTATAAAACTCCAAGATGTAGACAGCACCACCTGCCAGAACTAAAACAAAGGCTTAATCCATCAAAGCCCATCGTCCTGGGAAAGTCTCTAAATGTACTAACCTTGCCTTCCGGCTTCTGGAGTTCTGCATCTGGCTAACTATTTGTGTTCAATGAAGTATGTCAACCCAGGACATAGTTTTTGTGCTTAAAAGTTCACCCTGAGAAAGACTTGGGGCTATACTGGAATCCTAGACATCACTGGCTGGCAGATAAGGACTTTCCATTGGCTTACACCCAAGTTGGAACAGTCTTCCCACAAAGGGAGGCTGCTGCAAGGAAACTGCCTGGCCCCAAAGCTAGAGGAGAATCTCTGGGTTACAGGGGCAAGGGATTCCCCCTAAAAGAAGCCAGAATCAAGGCCACCAGGCCATCTGCCCTCAGGGATGAGAAATGTCAAGTGAGCTGAGGACCACAGGTTGCCCCGACACTAGAACACCAGCTCTGGACAGGACCCAGCATCTGACCAGTCCTGCGTGTTATTCTAACCAATCGACCTTGATCTAGAAGTTAAGCTATCTTTATTTAGAAAGCAGAAAGAGTTGCCATGAGGGAAGGAGCCCAGGCTACATGTGTGATCTGTCGAGTCATCATGTCTAATCTGGGCTAGGCTCTGGTTAATCAGAAACTAGGTTTCTAGAACCTATCAGGCTAAGGGGGGGGGGCAGGGGGAGGACACCCAGCATAGTGGAGTTTTCCATCTCTTTCCTCTCTGTGATTTGATTTGGGGACTCTAACTCAAAAGAAAAAGATGTTTTTCTTCGTCTCGATCAAGACCCGGAAGTTGAAAAAAAGAAATGGAAATCCTCTCCCATTCCAGAGTTTCCCTATTCAATCTTGATAGGTGCACACACCCTAAACCCAGGTATGTGTGCTCAGCAGGAGCAGCTACAGCAGCAGCAGCAGCAGCAACAACAACAGCAAAAATGGCTACATTGGAGATACAACTGTAGTTTAATATGGTTGCATCTTTCTGTCTCTGGTGAGGGATTATGCAAATAAAACAGACTCCATGACTGCCAATCACTTTCTCCAGGAAGCCCGTTGTCCATGATTAGCCCAGCCCCAGCTCCTATTACTGTTCTAGGTCTTCAGAACTGAAGAGCCCTACTGCCCTCCCAGGCTCCAGTTAAGCCAAGATGTCAGCAACCAGGAATCTCCACCAGCCTGCTGTCAGGGACCTAGAGATCTAGGGACCCAGGGACAACATCTTCCTAGGTCATCACTAGCTGCCTCAGTTGCCACACCAAGCGCCTCCTCTCCCTGCCTTCGTTTTCCCTTCCATCCTCAATCTGCAGCAGCCTCCTCATACCCCACGCCCCAGTCAACTTCCCAAGTGAGATCTGAAACGTGTGTGACTGAAGTCAGTCACTTAGATCATAACACAAGATATTTGTTCTAGTGCCTTACTTAGGCCAAGTGGATTATTTAGGAAGCAAAGAAGCCAAGTTGCGGATCTTTTTTCTAGCTTGTTCTTTTTCTACTTTACAAACTTTTTTTTTCCCAAAAAAAAAGTTTCTATAATTGAATACCTTTATTTCTATAATTGAATTTTATCAGTTTTTTTTTCTTCTATAGCTTTAGGCTATGTTTAAGTGAGGTTCCATATCACACAATTATGTATTTGTTTTTAAAATCTTTTAAATTGCCAGGAATGGTGGCACATGCCTTTAATCTCAGCACTTGGGAGGCAGAGGCAGGCGGATTTCTGAGTTCGAGGCCAGCCTGGTCTACAGAGTGAGTTCCAAGACAGCCAGGGCTATGCAGAGAAACTCTGTCTTCAAAAACCAAAAAATGAAAATAAAAATAAAAAATAATAAAAAAATAAAAATCTTTCAAGTTTTATTGTAAACTTTTATTATCTAATTTTTTACTGAATTTTATATAAATCATATACAATAAAATATAGCCACTTCAAGGGTCCCCTTAATGAAGTTTGGGATAGTAAATTGTGTGTGCTGTATGAAATTGTTGGACCTCAGCTAAAGCCATCACCAGCTTTCCCCCTTTGTATTTTGAGATAGGACCTCACTAAGTTCCTTCAGTAGGCCTTGAACTCACAGTAGCCCAGACTGGCCTTGAAGTGTCAATGTTTCTGCCTTAGCCTCTGAAGAGCTAGGATTACCTACAGGCCTGTGCCAACATGCCCAGATTTTCTTCATTCTATTGCTGAGTACAATTTCACTTTCTGGATAAGCCAAAACTTATTCATCTATCCACCTGCTGGAATTAACTAGTTTTTTTTTATTATTTCATTAATAATTCTCATCTTTATAGTTTTGTTTTCTTGTGGGTTAATTTTTAATAGATGTTTTTAAGTCAGGACAATAAAAAAACACAAAGGTCACACATATCACCTATCTACATACGTGCAGTCAAGTTCACTATCAACTTCCTACATCACAGCTTCACATTTGTTAAAACAAGCCAACATTCACTCACGAGGTTCTATCGTCTATGGATTTGGATGATGTATACTGTCAGATGTCCCTCGTTGTCATGTCATATAGAGTGGGCACAAGCCTCGTGTTCTGCCTGTTTACCCATTTCTTACCCATGACCACCCACAACTGTTCTTCTTCCTGCCTGTTGAGTTTTGTCTTTTCTAGCCTATCTGTTTGTGTGCCTAACTTCCATCTGTATATCCTCGCTGATGTCACACCTTTACCCTCACTTTTTAAAATAAATTGAACAGGTTATTTTTTTTTTATTGTTGAGTTGAGTTTTAAGAGTTCTTCAGATACTTTTGTGTGAGTGTTTCATGGCTGGGCTTTCATAGAAAAGTACCCAGAAAGAATCAGTGTAAATGATGAAGAATTGGTTATGAATCTCCATCTCAGAGGTTTCAGTCTAAGGTCACTTGGATCTATGGCTTTAGGCATGAAGTTGGCAGACTATTATAAGGTTAGGAGCATGTGATAGGAAAGGTACGCACCTTAAGGTAGTCAGGAAACAGAGAGGGAGACAAGAAAGAGGAGGGGGGCGAGAGGAGGAGAGAAGAAAGGGGAAAGAGGATGAGAGAAGGGAAAATGGGAAGGACGAGGAAAGAGGAAGGAGCCAGGACAAGATACAGCTCTCAAAGACACATCCCCATAACCTACTTCCTCCAACCTTCCCTACCTACTAGTTACACAATCTTCTGATAATGCTATCAAGTCATGAGCCCATCAGTGGACACATCACTGATTAGGATAGAGATCTTGCAGTTCAATGAACTCTCAAATGGATCCAAGCCATGTATGATGGCTCATACCTGTAATCCCAGCACTGGAGACTCTAAGCAAGAGGATTCTGAGTTTGAGACCAGTCTAGGTTACATAGTGAGTTCCAAACCAGCCAGGAATTCAGAGTAAGACCTTGTCATAGGAAAAACAACAGTTAAAAAAAAATCTATCAGTGGGGACCAAGCTTTCAACAAATGGGCCTTTTAAAGACAACCTTCCTTACAGAAGCTTTGCAACTGTATGAGGTCCCATTTGTCGATAAGCTATTGGTGTCCTGTTCAGGAAGTTTTCCCCTGTTCCTATGTGCTCCAGGCTTTTCCCCACTTTCTTTTCTATTAGTTTCTCTGGTTTGATGTGGAGGTCTTGATCCACTTGGACTTGAGCTTTGTACAAGGAGATAGGAATGAATCAATTTGCATTCTTCTACATGCTAACCACCAGTTGAGTCAGCACCATTTGTTGAAAATGCTGTCTTTTTTTCCACTGGATGGTTTTAGCTCCTTTGTCAAAGATCAAGTGGCCATAGGACACCAATAGCTTATGCTCTAAGATCAAGCTCAATCGACAAATGGGACCTCATAAAATTACAAAGCTTCTGTAAGGCAAAAGACACTGTTAATAAGACAAAACGGGAACCAACAGATTGGGAAAAGATCTTTACCAATCCTATATCTGATAGAGGGCTAATATCCAATATATACAAAGAACTCAAGAAGTTAGACTCCAGAGAAACAAATAACCCTATTAAAAATGGGGTACAGAGCTAAACAAAGAATTCTCAACTGATAAATACCGAATGGCTGAGAAGCACCTAAAGAAATGTTCAACATCCTTGGTCATCAGGGAAGTGCAAATCAAAACAACCCTGAGATTCCACCTCACACCAGTCAGGGAAATGCAAATCAAAAAACCCCTGAGATTCTACCTCACACCAGTCAGAATGGCTAGGATAAAAAATTCAGGTGACAGCAGATGCTGGCGAGGTTGTGGAGAAAGAGGAACACTCCTTCATTGCTGGTGGGACTGCAAGCTGGTAAAACCACTCTGGAAATCAGTTTGGCGGTTCCTCCGGAAATTGGACATAGTACTACCAGAGGACCCAGCTATACCACTCCTGGGAATATACCCAGAAGATGCTCCAACATGTAATAAGGACACATGCTCCACCATGTTCACAGCAGCCTTATTTATAATAGCCAGAAACTGGAAACAACCCAGATGTCCCTCAACAGAGGAATGGATACAGAAAATTTGGTACATCTACACAATGGAATACTACTCAGCTATTAAAAACAATGAACTTATTAAATTCTTAGGAAAATGGATGGACCTGGAGAATATCATCCTGAGTGAGGTAACCCAATCACAAAAGAACACACATGGTATGCATTCTCTGATAAGTGGATATTAGCCCAGGAGATCGGAAAACACAAAGTAGAAACCACAAACCATAAGAAACTCAAGGAGAAGGAAGACCGAAGTGTGAATACTTCGTTTCTTCTTAAAAGGGAGAACAAAATACCCATGGAAGGAATTGTAGAGACTAACTATGGAGTAGAGACTAAAGGAAGGACAATCCAGAGACTGCTCTACCTGGGAATACTTCCCGTATTCAATCATCAAATCCAGACACCATTGTGGATGCCAGCAAGTGCTGGCTGACAGGGGCCTGTCTCCTGAGAGGCTCTGACAGTATCTGACTAATACAGAAGTAGAGGCTCATAGCCATCCCATTGGACTGAGTACAGGGTCCCCAATGGAGGAGCTAGAGAAAGCACCCAAGGAGTTGAAGGGTTTGCAGCCCCTTAGGATGAACAACAATATGAACTAACTAGTACCCTCAGAGCTCCCAGGGACTCAACCACCAACCAAAGAGTACACATGGTGAGACTCATGGCTCCAGCAGCATATGTATAGCAGAGGATGGCCAAGTTGGTCATCAATGGGAGGAGAGGCCCTTGGCCCTGTGAAAGGTCTATGCTCCAGTGTAGGGGAATGCCAGGGCCAGTAAGCAGGAGGGGGTGGGGTGGTGAGCAGGGGGAGGGGGGAGAGAACAGGGGTTTGTTTTAGTTTTTGTTTTTTATTTTATTTTATTTTTATTTTTATTCTTTGGAGGGGAACCTGGGAAAGGAGATATTGTAAATAAGGGAAATATCTAATAAAAAAATAAAGATAACCTTTAAACTAAACTTAACATCTTGGCTAATAAACATATCTAAACTTAAACATCTTGGCTAATAAACAGAATTTTCTTGTTGCTGTGGCCAAATTGCTGACAGGAGACAACTTAAGGGAAGAGGCATTTATCTGGTTAATGAATTACAGCTCAAAGAAATACAGTCCATCCGTGTGGAGAGGCACGGCTGCTGGAGCAGAGGCAGTCACGTTTTCTCTACAGTCGGGAAGCACATAGGAAGTCCAGCCGGGCTGCAAAACTTCAAGGTCTGCCCACGGTGGCACACTTCCTCTGGCAAGACTCCACAACCTCCTCCAACAGTATCACCAGCTGGGACCAAGAATTCAAGGACAAGAGCTTGTGGTGCAGGGGGGTGCGGTGAGGTTGGGGGAAGGGAGGTGCCACTAGAGATCTAAGCCACAACATAGTCTGTATATGACAATAGTTTGTAAATATTTTCTTGCATCCTTTGACTTGCTCTCCAATTCTCTTGATTTGACTTCCATATTGGAAGTTTTGATCCATCCATTTAGATTCAAAAGAATTAGGTAGGGAAACCAAGTACAATTACTCACCATGTAAAAGCATTTCAGCCAACAATGGACTGTGCAGATGGTGGTGATAGTGATGATGATGATGATGATGATGGTGATGATGATGATGATGATCCCCTATCATTGATTGTATACACCAGTGACACAATAGCCATCTTATTATGTTTAAGTACATTCTGCATAATGTGTACAACCATCAAATTACCTAAAGGTAATTTCCTCAAAATATATCTACAACCAATAAGTGATAAGTGACTATACCATAAGTTTGAAGGTGAGATATCTAAATTCATCTTGGTCTAGAGAGATAGCTCAGCAGTTAAGAAAATGTGCTGTTCTTGCAGATGACTTGGGTTCAATTCCCAGCACCCATCCAGCGGTTCACAACCATCCATTGACATGCACAGGTGTACATCCATACACTCAGGCAAACAGTCATACACATAAAATTAAATAAAAATAAATAAATAAATAAATAAATGACTAAATCTAATAGAAACATGTTTAAAGAACGAAATTCACATTCCCCTCATTGATCTGAAGTACTTTCAAAAACTGAATTCTCATGTGCATTTGGACCAAAGCTGTCACCTTGTAGTCTCTCGAAATAAAGAGTGCCTAAGAATCTTCAGACATGGCAAGGTACCCAAGTTATTTCCGTGCACACGCTCATCATATCCTGGAGTGTTTATTAGGCTGTCGTGAAACCACATTGGGCCAGAATTTTCTCAAGAGTAACTGGGGCATCCCTGAGAACAGAGAGCACTAAGCTGGGAGGACTGGGCACTTCTCCTCCTTCTCAAGCTGCTCATTCGCTAAAGACAGGAATAGTATCATGTCTCTCAGACAAAGATACTCTTTCCCACCAGTCAAAGGGGATCCTGTGAAGTTGGTGATCCTCTAGGGACGACTGCACCACTTTCCTGAATCACTGGCTACCTGCCTGAAATACTGGCCACTCCCTCCCCTCTTCTCTCCCTCTTAAAACTGTTTCTGGCACCCTGGTTCCCTGTGACAGTGTGTATCATGGGTCAAGAGAAATAAGGACTCCCTGTATTTGGTCTAGTGCTTACATTCCTGCTGGCCAGCAGAAAACCAGTTGGGGATAGAAAAAACAGCCTGACCCTACAGCCAACCATCTTCTGGGGGGTTAGGTGGGGATCCTGAGCTGTCTGCTGCTGCTGAGTCTGGGTAGAGGAACCTTAACTCTGCCTGCTGCTGCATTTCTCATCCTTTTCTGGGCTACCTTGCTCCTCCCACCTTGGCCAGCCGCCCTTTTCTTTTCTTTTCTTTTCTTTTCTTTTCTTTTCTTTTCTTCTCTCTTTTTTTCTTTTCTTCTTATTACTTTGTTCTCCTTATCATAAAATATATACACAATAATAACATTTGCAGTTTTCACCAGAAGGGCAAAGAACAGGACTAAGCAGAGTCCTGGGGATGTTGGGATGTTCTGGTTGAACAGAAAAGGGATTATGACATAGAATCCAAGGTGGAAAACAGAAGTTAGGGACTTTCAATAACGAAATAAATCAAGCAAGCCCATGGTGCCATGGATGATGCATCTATCAATGGGGTCAGAAAAATGACATAAATTAAGGTTACTTAGTGCTGACCAGACTTGAAGTCTGCAAGAATTCATGATTAATCTGTCATAGAGAACAAATTAATACAATGAGGTTTTCTGTTTTGTTTTTTTGTTTGTTTGTTTTGTTTTTAATGTAATGAGTGTTCTTTATCTGCATGTATACCTGCATGCCAGAAGAGGGCATCAAATCTCTCTATAGGGATTTGATATACATAAGTGACCATGGGGTTGCTGAGAATTGAACTCAAGACTTCTGGAAGAGCAGCCAGTGCTCTTAACTGCTGAGACATCTCTCCAGCCCCCAATACACTCTATTATTAATAATACATTGTATTATTAATACAAAAATGGTCCCTTTTATAAACTCCATCTTAATATGGCCTGTAGTAGCCCCAAGTGGTAATACCTGGGGCAGGAGACAGCACAGAGCTCTGAACTGTCACAGGCTGGAGTTCTAGGTACCTACAGCTTCTCATCTTTCCAGGATGGGTGACATCACTCTGCTCCCTTCTGAGATAGTCATAATGATACAAAGTATCTTATGTATAGTAAGCATGTAGCACATTCCTATGATTGTATAGACTTGATTAATGGAAGTTTAGACTACTCAAACCGTCTAATACCTACAAAGTGTCCTGTCCTAGTCATGAAGCTAGTATCTCTATGGTGACGAGTTAATTTGGTTAAACAATATTTGTATAAGACATGTCATGTATTTTCTTCTTTCCTCCATCCACTCTCTCCTCTCATTCCTGACCCTCCCATCATCCAACAGAGATCACTGTCCAAGTTCCCACAGGCTGTATCTCCTGATAGATCTCTTATTCCCTTCTTGTCCTCCTTCTCCCCAACTCCCACGGTACAAGAATGATTTTTGGAAAGTAAAAGTGAGGCCCTCAGACCACCCAACTTAAAACCTCCAGTAGCTTCCCATATCACTTAAAATCCTTGCAGTGACCTACAGACGCCTGCCTGCATGAACTGGCCCGTCCTGGCCTCCTGATTCCTCTCCTCCCACGGTCTGCCTCTGTTCCTTAAACTTTCTTAGGCCCTCATGCTTCCTATACTCAGATCACACACGTGGCCTCTGAATTTGAATAATACCCTCCATCCAAACAAAAGAAGAAAATTCACATGTTGAAGCACTAACTTCTAATTCCTACAACGATGTGACTCCTTTTGCAGAAAGGGTCTTTACATTGGTAGTAGAGGTAAAAAAAAGAACAAAAACAAAAACAAAAAAAACAAAACAAACAAACAAACAAACAAAAAACCCCAGGTTATTCTTGTGGGATCTAATGCAAATTGATTTCTTTCTTTTTTTTTTTTTTTTTAAAGATTTATTTATTTCATGTATGTGAGTAAACTGCTGCTGTCTTCTGAGTAGACACACCAGAAGAGGGCATCAGATCCCATTACAGATGGTTGTGAGCCACCATGTGGTTGCTGGGAATTGAACTCAGGACCTCTGGAAGAGCAGTCAGTGCTCTTACCCACTGAGCCATCTCTCCAGCACCCGATTTATTTCTTTATCAGAGGAGATCATGACACAGACACACTTAGGAACAACGATGTGACATCACAGTCAGAAGGCAGCCATCTGCAAGCCAAGGAGAGGCCTCAGAGAAAAACTAAACCTGCTGACATTTGGATTGGTGTTCTGTGTGGAAGCACCTAATCTGGTGATTCATCTTGGCAGCCCTACTAAACTACTAGAGCCCCTGGTCACATCTTCATATGGTTGCTTCCATTTTGCTCCCAGTACCCAGCAGAACTGGCACATCTGCAGAGAGGTCATCTCATCCTGACCCACGCATTCTTCTTTTGCTTGTTTTTCTTCACAGTAAAGTATCTTGTCTAGTGACCCACACACTGTTGGTTTTCCACTAGAATCCAAGAGACGGCTGCCTCAATGTGCCACCTGGGCTAAGGTAGAGCCTGGCACAGAGAGGGCAAATGGAAAATATGCAGTGACCGTCCATTTTGACGAGGCTACAGATATGAGACTCTGCAAGCCTGGAGAAACGTGCTGCCTGCTATGTGAGGGAATCCTGGCACTCAGAGGGTGCCTGAGCAAAGGCTGTAAGTGGAACAGGGTCTGGAGGTCAGAGGGAAACTACGCAGGCACGGAGGAGAGGGGGTGTTCCAGAGGAGTGTCTGCAGGCACAGAGCAGCAACTGTAACAGCAGGCAGAACCCGAGGTGCCAGTGACCTTGAGTAACCTGTATTTACAGGGAAGGTGGGAGGGTGGGAAGGAGAGGCAAGCAGGCACTTCCACGTGAGAGGCTGAGTGCCAGAGCCAGGAACTTGAACTTTCTTCTCTCCTTCCCACTCATTCTTCTGCCTTAGAAGTAGGGGAGAAAGTACAACTCACAGATTTATCGATAAAAATTAACTACATGAATTTTGTTGCATATTTTTGTACACAAGTTCTGTTTCAGCCTTTGACCCAAGTGGATTCTGCAGTTTTCTCAAACCACATTCACAGTTTGGCTACTTTCTTAAGTCTTCAGAGACCCACCCCTTACGTGCCAGTACCTGGGAACTTCATGCTGTTGATATAATCTGTTTGTCCACATCAAAGTAGAGTCATGCAGCCAATTTGTAGGAAACAAATTATGTCAGCCGTAGATGCTCTAGAGCCTGCAACAATCAAACAATTGTACAGTTCAGCTAAAAGGACTATTTTTCAATTTTAATTTCGATATGCCTAGAGAACACAATCTGTTCCCTTACTTTTTTTTTTCTTTGAGCTGTGTTCTGTAGCTCTGAAATGATCTGTATGGTGAATGGTCCATGCTTTCCATGTGTTATCTTCTGGTTATGTTGGAACACACCTGTAGTCTCAGCACTTGGCAGGTAGAAGCAGAAGGAACTCAAGACCAACCTCAGCTCCAAAGTTCAAAAGCAGCCTGGGTAGCAGGAGATCCTGCCTTCAAATAGACAATAGGTCTGGCAAATGTCGGTTCAGTTCCCAGAACTTACAAGATGAAAGGAAGAACTGAGCCCTACACGTATTCTACTGACCTCTATATGCCTGCCGTGGCCTAGGCATTTGCTCCCCCTGCCCTACACACAAAGTAAATGAAAAGGGATTTTAAAAACAACAACAACACAACAAATGAAAAACGTGCTGTTGAGAGGTAGTCTATAAATCTTGGGATAAGTGATTGATTGTAGCAGAACCCAATTAATCTTCTCAATTGAACCTGGAGGTGGCAGCAGTGGGGCGGCAGCGGTGGCAGCAATGGTGGCGGTACGTTCCTTGACAGTGTTGTTCAAAGCTCATATATGCTCACCTATTTTTGTCTACTTGATATTTGACTCTAATTCTAAGTTTGTCTTTTTCCTCTGTATTAGCTTTTGCTAACGGGATTGAACCACAATGAAATGATTTTCTTTCAGAAACAGCCTGATGATATTCTTTGCTATGAAGTCTATTTCATTTTAACCTAGCCAAAACATCTCTAACTTCTGTTAATATGGCATATGTGGTGGTTTGAATAAAGATGGCTCCCATAGGCTCATAGGAATTAACACTAATAGGAACCACAACCTTGTTGGAAGACGTATGTCACTGGAGGGTGGTGTGCTTTGAGGTTTTAGAAAGCTGAAGGCAGTGTCTCTGTTCATGCTGATCTAGAAGTAGAACTCTCAGCTATTCTCCAGCACCATGTCTACCTGCACACTTACATACTCCCCACCATGACAATAATGGACTAAACCTCTGAACTATTAGCAGGTCTGTACTGGATAGTTGTGTGTCAACCTGACACAAGCTAGAGCCATCACAGAGAAGCTTTACTTGAGGAAATGCCTTCATGAGATCCAGCTTTAGGACATTTTCTCAGATAGTGATCAATGGGGGAGAGCCCAGTCCGTTGTGGGTCGTGCCATTCCTGGGCTGGTGTCCTGGGTTCTATAAGAAGGCAGGCTGAAATGGAAGAGTTAGAGAAAGGACTGAAGGAGCTGAAGGGGGTTGCATCCCCATAGAAAGAACAACAATATCAACCAACCAGACCCCACAGAGCTCCCAGGGACTAAACCACCAACCAAAGAGTATACACGGAGAGACCCATGACTCCAGCTGCATATATAGCAGAGAATGGCCTTGTTGGACATCAATGGGAGAAGAAGCCCTTGGCCCTGTGAAGGCTCAATGCCCCAGTGTAGGGGAATGCCAGGGAGGGAGGGGAGGCAGAAGTGGGTGGGTGGGGGAGCACCCTCATAGAAGCAGGGGGAGGGAGGATGGAATTGGGGTGTTCTGGAGGGGAAACTGGGAAAGGGGATAACATTTGAAAAGTAAATAAATAAAATGTCCTATTTAAAAGAAGAAGAAGAAGATGAAGAAGAAGAAGAAGAAGAAGAAGAAGAAGAAGAAGAAGAAGAAG
>NW_022196906.1:90702645-90707114 GCF_008632895.1 Mastomys coucha | reverse complement strand
AGGAAGAAGAGGAGGAGGAGGAGGAAGAGGAGGAGGAGGAGGAGAAGGAGAAGAAGAAGGAGGAGGAGGAGGAGGAGGAGAAGGAGAAGAAGAAGAAGAAGAAGGAGGAGGAGGAAGAGGAGGAGGAGGAAGAGCAGGAGGAGGAGGAAGAGGAGGACGAGGAAGAGCAGGAGGAGGAGGAAGAGGAGGACGAGGAAGAGCAGGAGGAGGAGGAGGAGGAGGAGGAAGGCGTCAGCAGTCTGAGCAAGCCAGGGAGAAACAAGCAGCTCCCATGGCCTCTGCATCAGGTTCTGCCTCCAGGTTCCAGCCCTGCTTGAGTTCTATCCTGACCTCCTCCAATGATTGGTTGTGATATGGAAGTGTAAGCCAAATAAACTCTTTACTCTCCAACTTGCTTTTTGGTCACAGTGTTTCACTGTAGCAATAAAACCCCAGACTAAGACAGAGCCCCAATTAAATGTCTTCATTTATGAGAGTTGCTATGGTCTCTTTACAGCAACAGGACACTGACTAAGACAGAAGCTGGTACCAGGACTGGGGTATTGCTATGTCAGCCCTGACCACAATTTTTAGTGGAATATGGACTTAGACTTTGGATAAGAAAAAAAAGTTAAAGGCTTTAAGTGAGGCTTAGTGCACCAGACTACTAGGAACAGGGAAGACAGTAACACTGAGAGCAATGTAGATTATGACTGATGGCCTAGCTCAAGAGGTTTCAGAGGAGAAGAGTATTAATAACTAGCCTACAGATCATTCTTGTGATATTTTAGTGAAGAAAATGAATGTTTTCTGCCCTTGTCCAAAAATCTGTCTGGGGCTAAACTGAAGAGTTTTGGATTAATGGTGATAGCAGAGGAGATTTCAAGACAGCTTACTATGAACTGTGCCATGAGGTTGTTAATGATGGAAGAGCTTTCTTAAGACTCTGCCCAGCTTTGCCTCATGTATGAGATTTTCCATTTTAGCCGAGGTGAAAATACATTAATCTTTCAGATTAACCCCAAGTATAAGACAGTTCTCCATCATCTATTTGCCCAACTATTAAGCCTACTAAGAGGTGGTGGCCTGGGAAAAAAGCTAAAGATGATGAAAACCCGTTTTATAAAACCTAGCCCTAGAGGGAAGCAACCTCCTGTGAAATGCAGTGCCATCACACTCCTCACCAAGATTTGTTTACCAGAGCTCTGTCCATGCTTCTCATTGCACTGCTGCCAAACCAGAAGCTGAGCCTCTAAGCAATAGTCCTTCACTATGGCCACTGACTCAAGGCTGATATTGGGCTAGATACTGTAAGAGAAAGAAAATATTAAACAGAATATTAGCTTTGGGAACTGAAAGACAAGCCAGCAATGAGAAACTGTTAAAGACAGTCCACAGGCATTCCCAGCATTCCACTTCCTCACTGGGAAGGTCTACAGGGGACCCAGCCACAGAGAGTAGAGAGAACTTACTACAAGGACAGAAAACACTCATTTTCTTCACTAATAGTGCCAGAGCCTATTGGCACCCCTGAAGGGTGTTTCCCCTTCTTTAATGAGAAAAGAGAGGAGGGAAGGGAGAGGGGGTGTGAGGGTAGGACTGGGAGGAGAGAAGGGATGTAAAGTGAATAAATAAATAAATAAATAAATAAAACCATATGATGTGACTGAAGAGAAAGGGGAAAAAACAACATAATTTTGAAACAAATTCGAAATGTAAAATGTACTGGAACTTAAATTGAAGAAAAAAAAAGTTAAGTGAAAGGGGTTTTGTTATATTTCTATGGCTGACCTTCTACTCCTTGGCTCAATGATCCTTTTAAATAGCTCTGCATTACATGTGTACATTAATTCCACTCCATGTCACTTCCACCAAGCCCACATACATGTGGTACAAAACCCTGGCACTTAAGAAAGTCACTCTTGGGGCTGGAGAGATGGCTTAGCGAGTAAGAGCATTGACTGCTCTTCCGAAGATCCTGAGTTCAAATCCCGACAACCACATGGTGGCTCACAACCACCCGTAATGAGATCTGACGCCCTCTTCTGGTGCATCTGAAGACAGCTACAGTGAATTACGCCAGAGCGAGCGGGGCTGGCAGAGGTCCTGAGTTCAGTTCCCAGCAGCCATACACATGATGGCTCATGGCCATCTGTACAGCTACAGTGTACTCGTAACACATAAAATAAATAAAATAAATCTTTAAAAAAAAAAAAAAGAAAAAAGAAAAAAGAAAGTCACTCTTTGGCTGACTGCACTTATTGCTGTGGCTTTCTGGGCAACCTCAAACTCCGATTCAACAACTGCTGTCCCCTTCCTAATCCTTCTAGCTAGCATGCCACATGGACTCAAGTGGCTAATAACCTCCTGGTACATGAATATAGATACCAATCTCTGAATCAAGGAGGATGTCCATCTGACCAACTGGCACAGGATAAAGAGAGACAGTTTGACATTAACTACCCAACTTCATCAAGAGGTAGCTAGAATAGAAAGAGATGCTCACAAGCCTCTTGGTTTTATAGTGGTTTGAATGTGCTTGGCCCAGGGAGTGGCACTATTAGGATCTATGGCCCTGTTGGAGTAGGTGTGGCCTTGTTGGAGGAAGTGTGTCACCATGGGGGTGGGCTTTGAGATTCTTCTCCTAGCTGCCTGGAAGACAAATTTCTTCTATCTCTCTTCTGGTCAAGATGTAGAACTCTCAGCTCCTCCAGTACCATGCCTGTCTGGATGCTGCCATGATAACTGACTGAACCTCTAAACCTGTAAGTCAGTCCCAATTAAATATTTGTTCTTATAAGAGTTGTCATGGTCATGGTGTCTCTTCATAGCAATGGAAACACTAAGTAAGATGGGCCTCACCTCCCTCCATTCCCTATCCTATGAAATCACTTTCTTTAAAAATATTTATTTTATTACTTGGTATATTGGGAATAAGATGAGTGCCCGAGAATGTCAGAAGTAGACATCAGAGTCCTTGGAGCTAGACTAGCAGGTGTTTGTGAACTTTCTAATATAGGTTCTGTAACCTGAACTAGGTTCTCTGATAGAATAGTAAACTCTCTTAAACTACTGAGCCATCTCCCCTAGCCTCCCTCTTTTATTGTATTTTACTTTATTACTTGGGGATGGGGGTCCTTGGTAGTTTTATGTCAACATGAGACAAGCTAGAGCCATATGGAGGGAAAGTCAATTGAGATAATGCATACATATGATCCAGTTGTAGGACTGGATAGGGGAGGACCTAGCCCATTGTGTGTGGTACTATCCCCAGGGCTGGTGGTCCTGGATTCTATAAGAAAGCAGGCCGAGCAAGCCATAAAGAGCAATCAAGCAAACAGCATACCCCCCATGGCCTCTACATTAGCTCTTGTGTCCAAGTTCCTGTCCTGTTTGAGTTCCTGTCTTGACTTCCTTCAATGATGGACTATAATATGCAAGTGTAAGAAAAAACACCCTCCCCCATCCAACAACTTGTTTTTGCTCAAGGAGTTTCATTACAGTCATAGAAACCCTAAGTAAAAGAGAGGTGCAAACACATTCCACAAGATATGTGTGGAAGTCAAAGAACGACTTGTAAGATTTAGTTCTCTTCTTCCACTATTTAAGATTCAGGGATCAAACTCAGGTCATCCGGTCTGGTGATAGACAACTTTATTTGATGAGTTCTCCCCTATATAGACACTATACACACTAAGAACATGCAGTGCCTGAGGACACCAGAAGAGGGTGACAGATCTCTGGATCTGGAATGGTAGGTGTTGTATGCCACTCGTATAGGTGCTAAGAACCAGATCCAGGTCCTCTGGAAGAATGAGCAGGTACTCTTAACCACTTAGTATCTCTTCAGCCAGTATGTGTGTGCGTGTGTGTGTGTGTGTGTGTGTGTGTGTGTGTGTGTGTGTGTCTGTATGCATGCATGTATGTATTGAAACAATCTCATTGTTTAACTCTGGTTGTGTGCATGTGTGTTTTGAAACAATCTCATTGTTTAACTCTGGTTGGCCTGGAACTCACCATGTAGACCAGGCTAGCCTCAAGCTCATAGAAATCTTCCTGTCTCTGTCTCTCCAGTGCTGAGATTAAAGGTGAGTGCCACCATACCTGAACACAGCCCTCACTATGCACACACATATGCTGAAATATTAGATTACTCTAAGGCTACTCCTGATACAGGCATTAGCCACTCCATACAGTACTCTCCCTAGATTGCAGAACTTGTACCATGTAACAGCCCCATAGGGATTTGCTTCCAAAATTACAGCAAACTATCTTTAAGACCCTCAATCTGTTAAGCTCAGAGGCAGAAACTGTTACCCCTCTCTCAAAGCTCAGAGACTCTTACTCACTAAGGCAGTAGATCTCAACCTTCCTAATGCTGTGACCCTTTAATACAGTTCCTCATATTGCTGTGACCCCTGAGCACAAAATTATTGTATTGTTATCATAACTGTATTTTTCTTTTTCTTTTTCTTTTCTTTTCTTTTCTT
>NW_022196906.1:90675951-90702548 GCF_008632895.1 Mastomys coucha | reverse complement strand
GGCCTCGAACTCAGAAATCCACCTGCCTCTGCCTCCGAAGTGCTGGGATTAAAGGCATGCACCACCACTGCCAGGTTAACTGTAATTTTTTTATTGTTATGGATTGTAATGTAAATATCCGATATGCAAGCCCAAAGGGTTCACAAACCGCAGGTTGAGAACTGCTGCATAAAGTCTATGAATATGAGAAATTGCCTTTGTCCTGCAGTTCTGTTGTAGTCCAGCTTCCCCTGTTGTTGAATGGCTGGCCTTAGGAAGGACCAGATCCCCTGAGATCTGTCTAAGCATATCTATCTAACTGAACCTGAGTCTTTATAATTTAAAACACTGAGCAGATGGGATTCTAGGCCCCCACCACCAAGCCTGGCTTCCACCTTGAGCCTTCCCAGTGTATCTCAGCATTATCAGGTAGACACATACCACTGCTAACCATCACCATTTTCAGATTCTCTCATTATCCCAAACTCAACTTTGTCTTCATTAAAGATTAAACTTCCTACAACCTTTCTCTTCCAGGAGCTTCTCTTATGCTTCTGTCTCTGTGAATTTGCCTTTCTTTTCTTTTCTTTCTTTCTTTCTTTCTCTCTTTCTTTTTTTTTTTTTTAGAAGAAGAAGAGGAAGAGATACTAAAAGCTAAAAGCAAAATCTTTTAGCCACTCATAGAGATGAAAATGAAGAGCCAGGAAGGTTGGGAGGGTCTGGTTTTTTTTTCCTTGTAACTTTCCTAGTAGTATATATTTACTTTATGACCATGTGAACTGCCTACATACTTTTATTGTGGTTAAAAATCTACATCATAAAATTTTATACATCAATCACTACGGAACATAAAATGTATTGGTGTTAAGCACACTCATGAGCTAGGTGTGCTGGCACATGCCTGCAAATACAGAGCTCCGAGAGGTAAGGAAGGAGAATTTTAGTTTTAGGCCAGCCTAGGATGCACAAAGCAAGTTCAAGGGGGGCCTAATATATCCAGGAATATACACATACACACACACACACACACACACACAGAGAGAGAGAGAGAGAGAGAGAGAGAGAGAGAGAGAGAGAGAGAGAGAGAGAGAACTGTACATTCACATTATTGTATGGCCATCATCATTACTATCAGTGTGTGGAACTTTTTAGTATCTTTTTTTTGTTTTGTTTTTTGTTTTTTGTTTGTTTGTTTTTGTTTTTTGTTTTTCGAGACAGGATTTTTCTGAGTAGCCCTGGCTGTCCTGGAACTCACTCTGTAGACCAGGCTGGCCTCGAACTCAGAAATCCACCTGCCTCTGCCTCCCAAGTGCTGGGATTAAAGGCGTGTGCCACCACCGCCCAGCCACTTTTCTAGTATCTTAAACTGAAATTCTGTACCCATCAAGCAAGAGCTCCCCATTCCTATCACGCCTTCCCTTACCGTTGGTAAACATTTTCCTACTTTTCTTTCAGTGGCTGGACTATCCTAGGTACTTCACAAAGCACCAAACATCTGCCTTCTTATGTCTGGCTGATTTCACTTTAAGCTTCTCCACACTGCAGCTTGTGTCATAGTTCCCTTCCCTTTAAAGATGAGTAACATTCCTCTGAGTGCGTATGTCATCCGTGGTTCATCCATTAGTGTATTTGTTGCTAGGGAAACCCCTTCAGCAGTACTGGATGATGCTCTCGTGAGCAACAAAACCATCTCTTCAAAGACTGCTTTCATGTCTTGGGGTGTATGCCCAGGAGTGGGACTGCTGGAGGCTATGGAAATTCTGCTTGACTTTTTTAGCGACACATCATTACAGTGGCAACATTTTTCATTTCTTCCAGCAGGAAGCAAGAGTTCCAACTTCTCCACTCCTGGCCAAACCTTGTTATTTGGAGATTTTTGTCTGTTTGTTCAGTCATCCTATGGGTAGATGTAGTACCTCATTTTGATTTTGATCTCTATTGCCTTGGTGATTGATAATATTAAGTGTATGTTCATGAGCTTGCGATTGTCATCCTTCCCGTGGGTTTCTCTGGATCTCTGATCATGCCAGAAAGCGCCAAGGTGCTCTCAGAAGGGAAGCCAGTGCAGGGCAGGTAGCCAGGGTCTCAGCTCTGGTTCGCTACCAGAGCCAGTGCTAGCTGCAGCAACAAGCTGGCAGTGGATGACGGCAGGTGCAGCAGGGGTATGAGCCCAGCCTGCCAGGCAGGTCTAAGGTCCAGCAATGAATGCTTCGGTAAAGAAAACTCTTCCCCAATGAGTTACGGTTCAGTAAAACATCCACTCTCAGACGATTCTTGGTGAACTAACCGTGCACTTTATTCCATGTGGTTAGGGACCTTATAAACATTGAGGAGTAGGATGGGATCCAGGGATCGAAGCGTCCCATTGGCTCAGTTTGAGGTGGTAGTGGTGTTCTGTTAGCATGGGGAAGAACTTCAGGTGTCTTCCCTATGTAACTGACTGTCACAGTCCTCTCAGTGGGGTGTTGAGTTCCAGAACAGGTTTTGGCAGGGAGCTGGCCCCATGCCTACGGTACTCATTCTGAGTTTCACAAGGTTCAGCCTCACTCGACCTTACCAGTTCTACTGTCCAGTGACACGGTCGTCACTTGCCCCACATTCAGTCTTTATTTTTTTTAACTTTTTTTTTTCTATAAATGCCATTCAAATTCATTCCTCACTCTGTTTGATCTGGACTGTTTCACTACATTGATTTTTTTTTGTTTAGGGACACTGAAATGACTCAGTAGGTGAGGACATGGGATGGTTAATCCTAGATGTCACTTTCATTACATCTGAAATCAACCAAAACGAAAGCAGCTGGGGGTTGGTTTGTTCTTGTTGTTTGTTTGTTTGTTTTAGTTTTTTTTTTTTTTTTGGTGTGGTCTTTTGAGACACGGTTTCTCTGTGTTGTCCTGGCTGTCCTGGTACTCACTCTGTAGACCAGGCTAGCCTTGAGCTCAGAAATCCACCTGCCTCTGCCTCCCAAGCACTGGGATTAAAGCGTTTGCTACCACTGCCCAGCTGTTTTGGATTTTTTTATCAGATCATTTGATGTGGGAAAAGCCACTCTACATCTGGGTCATTTCAGACTAGAAGGACCACCCTAAATCTAGGTCATTTGAGATCAGAAACCCCACCCTAAATTTGAGCCATATCTTCTGGTAATGATATGAAAGAAGGAAGCTTTTTGCTTTTTCCTGTTTGCCATCTCTGGTGTTGGCAAGTTTATCTATCCTGCTGCTGAGGGATTCCTTCGCTGGTATCAGAATTTACTTCTTTGGAATTTCAGTATAGACTGAAGACCAGCTGAGATACCCTCCCTTACAGTCAGAACAACCTGATTCTTGGCCTGTCCATCAAGAAACAGCCAATGCTGGCCTCATGGGACCACAGTCTGTACATCAGTCAGGTAAATCTACATTTAATGTGTATAGATCAGTCCTGCTCTTCTAGAGAAGCCTGGCTAATGCAGATTGCTGGGCCAGGAGTGGTTCTAGAGAAACACATGAATTGTTCTAAGTATTTGGAACAGGTTTCCAAGGCATCTACAGTTCTGAAGCCTCTCCCAGAAGCACAGACTACACGAACAATCCATGGTGTGAACTATTGGAAGAACTTATGGAGATAAATTCACCTGATTAGCTGATTTACCTATTGCAAGGAGCAAGAAATTTAGTGACTCTATACATAAAACTTTTTCTAATTTCTTCTTCTTTAAATAATATTTGTTTATTTATTCTATGTATAGGAGTACACTGCAGCTGTCCTCAGATATACCAGAAAAGGGCATCAGATTCCACTTACAGATGGTTGTGAGCCACCATGTGGCTGCTGGGAACTGAACTCAGAACCTCTGCACTGTTCTTTTTTTGGTTTTTCCGAGACAGGGTTTCTCTGTGTAGCCCTGGCTGTCCTGGAACTCACTCTGTAGACCAGGCTGGCCTCAAACTCAGAAATCCATCTGCCTCTGCCTAACCAAGTGCTGGGATTAAAGGCGTGTGCCACCATTGCCCAGCTCAGTCAGTGTTCTTCACCACTGAGCCATTTCTCCTTTCCAGTCCCAACCTTTTTTTTTTTAATCTCTGTGTAGCTTGTCTGACCTCAAACTCTGTCTCTTGAGATCTGCCTGCCTATGACTCCAGAGTGCTGGGATTGAAGGTGTGTACCATTGCACCTGATTATGCATAATTTTAGACAATTTGTGGAAAAGAAAATGATGTGCTCTGGTTGCTTTTCACATCTCTGGATAAACTGACAAAAGAATGAGATTCCTATTCAAATTAACCAACTTCTAGCATGTCAGGATACCATAACAAGAAAAAAAGAATTAACCCTGCGATACAATTGGCTGGCTCCAGATGGGTATGAACAGTCTAAATGTTTCTAAGCATGCCCTGGAAGAGAATCTTCTCTACAGTAACCATAGAGTTCAAATTGTGGAAGATCAAACGGAAACCCTCATTGGCAAATTGTCTGAATTACAATGAAAATTCCAGCCCCAGGCTGTGTGTTGGTGGTTGAAGTAAGGGCATTGATGGTAAGGAAAGGAATCTTGTATCTGGAGATGGAGATGAGTGGGAGGTAGGGGCTTAGAACTTTGAAGCCTCAGACCAATGGTTCTCAACCTTCCTAATTCTTCAACCAGTTAATACAGTTCCTCATGTTATAGTGACTGAAACAATAAAATTATTTCATTGCTACTTCATAACTGTAATGCTGCTTCTGTTAGGAACCCTAGTGTAAATATCTGATATGCAGGATATCTGACCTGTGGCTCCTTTGGGAGTCAAGACCCACAGGTTGAGGACCACTGCCTTAGAATTCTTAAGGGTTTATCTCACCTGAGAAAGTAGTCTCCCTCCCTTAGCAGAAGATGCACCCCCACCCTCTACAGTATTGCCCTCTTTGCCTTTGCCTGAGGAAATTAATCCTTCATTGTTTGCTGAATAGCCAATGACTTTCCCAGAAGGAGATGCCAGGCATGACAATCCTGCTGTCCCTCAGGACCTTTCAAAAGTTACCTCTAAATGTATAACCAAACTTCAGGCTCTTAGAGAGGAAATAGAAAGTGTAGTCCATGAAGAGGTCCGTTAACAAAAGAGCTCAAAGTCCTCCAATTCATTCAAGCAGAAGACTGGGGAATATTCATAGGAATGGATTTTAAGGTTGTGGGATAAAAGTGGAAGGAACATAAAGCTGGATCAGGCTGAGTTTGTTGATATGGGCCCATTGAGTGGAGATTCTAGGTTTAATATGGAAGCCTGAACAGCTAAGAAAAGATGTCAAAGCTGGGCAGTGGTGGCGCTCGCCTTTAATCCCAGCACTTGGGAAGCAGAGGCAGGCAGATTTCTGAGTTCGAGGCCAGCCTGGTCTACAGAGTGAGTTCCAGGACAGCCAGGGTTATACAGAGAAACCCTGTCTCGAAAAGGCTCAGGGAAGCTCTAACACTAGAGTGGATACACTGTGTAAAACCTGATCCTCTACATTGGAAAGGCCCGAAACACATGCTCCACCACACTAATTTTATAAGACCCAAAATGATGAGAGCACACTAGAAGAATTCTGTCGTTGCCCTTTTCCTTGTGCCAGACCTTAGGGTTGGAGATGCTGCTGCTCAGTTGGATGGATTAAATGTGATGGGTTCAACTGGGCCCCATAGCGGCAGGAGCCCGATGGCAGCATTGAATCATCAAAGGCAAGGTAAACATGATTATCATAATGGGAAGCATAGACAATGTCCATAATGGCCCAACAAATAATGGTCAGCAAAGGCAAGTTACATTTTACAGAGGTGTAACTCACGGAAACCTTTGGTACTGGCTAATTAGTCATGGTGTTTCCAGGAATGCTACATTTTTGTTCAATCTGTTTAAGCAGAAAGATGCTCAAGAAAGAAAGGCTACATTGAATCATTGCATGAGGGAATGTCAGCCTGGGGCCAGTTTCTAGACTTGAGCTAGTTTTCAGACCCAGAACCCTTTGAATATCTTCATATGTCCAGGTCCCCCTGAAGAAGGACCTTGAAAAATACCTAAAAGTTGTACTGTTACTCTTTGCCCAAACCTTCTTCAAAGGGAACTAAGGTCTTTAACAAGGGAAACTGTGCACTGAGAAGAAGGAAAAAAAAAAACAAAAACAGACTTTCTGGGATCTATTGGAGATTCAAAAATCACTGTTGCCCTTCACTTAAAGTAGGGGCTTATGGAGATCAGGTGATTGTCCCGCGCTACCTCCCGCCAGCAGGAACGATGCGGCACACACAGGATCCTTCTGCAGTACAAGCTTTAATGCATCTTGAGAGCGAGATCACAAGCTTCAGTTGAGGAGGACCCCGACTATCTCAAAACCCTTCCCTTATATAGAGCTCTATGCCCGCCTCAGACGTGGCGACTCATAATAGGCTGTGGGACGATCAGGCCATCTGACGTGACCAAAGGCACTCCGCCTCGGATACAGGGGATTTACAGGCACACGCGCACAAGGCATTTTTATGCCAACGGCAAGCCGGATGTCATCGCCATCTTGTAATGGCAATGTGCTTACGACGTGGCTTCCCACAGGTGATTAGTGTATTTTGGGTTACAGTCTGACTCACAGCTAGTCCAGTATGGATCCCTGAACTCATCCTGTGGCTCGCTCTCCAGTTCAGAATGTATAGTTGGAATACACGTAATTAGAGTTTGGCAGTTTCCACACTTGTTCCCTGACCTGTAGAAGGAGGGTTGGAAATGCCAGATGGAAGCCATTCAAGTTAGCCATTCAAGTTAGCCATTCAAGTTATGGTTAAAATAGTTAATTAGATACAAATATTGTAGTAATCTAGGCTCAACCCAGAGAACACAGATTGACAATATATCATTGTAATAACATGAGGTTTATTGATCCACATATGTGGGGTTGCCCACCCTCACAGGGAGGGGTCAACCTCAAACTCAGAAAGCACACATCTTTTATACTTTACAAAGGGCAGATTTCTGCAACAGGGCTAGCTGGCTTACTCTGGTTAGTGGAACACAGGACAAAGGATCTCATCAGGCATTGGTTGGCTTGCTCAGGGTGCTGTTCTTGGCTTAGTCAGTCAACTTCCCTATCCAGCTCTGCACCTGGCCTTGAAAAGTCCCTGGGAAGGGGCTGAGTAACTAGGTGGTAGGGGGGATTGTCATCAGCAAGGTCAGGGTGACAGTTTGTGGTCTTTTTCGAAATTCACCACAGGGAGGGGTTGGGGGGTTCTTTCGAGAATTGCTAATCTTGTTTTTGTGGACCTTAACGTCATTGCAACCACCAGGTTTTTGTTTGTTTGTTTGTTTGTTTGTTTGTTTTTTGGCCTTACTTAGCTTAGTCAGAATGGCCTGGTCATTCTGTCTCAACATTCTGACCACCAGAACTTTGTTTTTACAACATGCCCTTGGTTATCTATCTCTGAAACACAATTTCTCAGTATCTCAAGCTGCTGCTTACAGGAGCTGGAATATGGCTCTCTTATTTTACTTGATTTCTACATTCCCAGAACTTTGTTTCTATATTCTCAAAAACTAGGTTTCTATATTCCCAGAACCTTGTTTCTACAGCTTTGTTTTTCACTTTATTACTTCAGTATCACATCCCTGGATAAACTGCAGAAATTAGTGACACTATGGAGAATTAAAAGATGCAGAGCTTTTGGTTCCCACCACATCTCCCTTTAACGCTCTCACCTGGCCAGTGAAGAAGACAAAGAGATAATGGAGAATGACAATTGACTCTAAGAATTGCAATCAAGTAGTGACTCTGAATGCAGCTGCTGTACCAGATGTGTACCCTTACTTGGGCAGATTAACTCATCTTTTGGTGTATGGTATGCAGGTATTTAATCTAACAAATGCCCCTTTTTCTGTAGCTGTCCACAGGACCACCAGAAGTAATTTGCTTTTAGCTGGCAAGGCCAGCAGTATACTTTTACAGTTTTATCTCAAGGGCGTATTAAGTCTCCAGTTCTGTGTCATAATTTAAGTGAAAGGGAATGTGATCATCTGTCTCTTCCACAAAATATCACATTAGTCCACTATATTCATGACATTGTGAGTATAAAATAGAAACCACTTTGGACTTGAGAATACATATACATATCAGAGAATCATGTTATGTTTAGGTATGGTCCCCATAGACTCATGTGTTTGAACAAACTTATTGGGGCCAGGGAGTGAAATGTGATGGTTTGTATATGCTCAGCCCAGGGAGTGGCACTTATTAGAAAGTATGGCCCTATTGGAGTAGGTGTGTCACTGTGGGTGTGGGCTATAAGACCCTCACCCAAGCTGCCTGGAAGTCAGTATTCTATTAGCAGTTTTCAAATGAAGATGTAGAATCTCTGTACCTGTTGGCCTTATAAGAGTTGCCTTGGTCATGGTGTCTGCTCATAGCAGTAAAACCCTAAGACAGTGGAGGAATGTTGAGGACCTTAGGCAGGAAAGCTCTACAGTGATGTAGAAAGAGCTTACTAGGCCATCCTAGTACATGCTTGGAAGTCTAGAATGCAGATAAAAATGTGTACAATAAAAGGCAGGCTCATGAGGTCTCAGAGGGAACAAGGACTCTATTGGTATCTGCTACAGGTCATTTATCTTATACTTTGGCGAATAATCTGGGCTTTAAAACCCTCATCCTAGCTGCCTGGAAGTCAATATTCTGCTAGCAGCCTTCAGATGAAGGTCCTGCACCATGCCTGCCTGGATGCTGTCATGTTCCTGCCTTGATAATGGACTGAACCTCTGAACCTGTAAGCCAGCCCCAATTGAATGTGGTCCTTATAAGAGTTGCCTTGGTCATGGTGTCTGCTCACAGCAGTAAAACCCTAACTAAGACAGAAGTTAGTACCAGAGACTTGGGTATTGCTCTGATAGGTCTGACCATGCTTTTGTCCAGAAGAATGTGGATTTTGGGACTTTGGATTTAGAAAGCACTGGAATGCTTTAAATGGGGCTTAATGGACTATCCTAGTAGGAATATGGAAGACTTTGTTACTGAGAGTGATTTGAATTGTGAGGTCCTAGCCTAAGAGATTTCAGTGGAGAATTTCAGTATGTGGCCTAGAGATTGTTTTTGTGGTATTTGGTGAAGAATGTGGCTACTTTTTGTCCTTGTCTGAAGAGTCTGCCTGAAGCTAAGGTGAAGAGACTCAGATTAATTGTATTGACAAAGGAAGTCTCAGAAACACCCATCATAAACTGTATTCCATGGTTAAATCTCATAAAGAACACTTTAATGAAAAGGAGCAAGTTTATAAAGGAAAGATACAAAATATATGGTTCGAGTATTAAAGGGATACCAGGGAGTGAAATGGAGCTAAATCCTGTGTTCCAGGATATTAAATTGGATTAAGGGAGTAGTGGCCTTGGGACAAGATACCACCCAGCTGAGTTTAGATTCAGGCATGGTGGTACAAGCCTTTATTCCCAGGAGGCAAAGGCAAGTAGATCTCTGAGTTCAAAGCCAGCTGGTACAGAGCAAGTTCTAGGTAAAGAAAAGTTTAAGTTCAGGTATGGTGGTACATGCCTTTAATCCCAAGAGGCAGAGCCATGCAGATCTCTAAATTCAAGGTCAATCTACAGAGCAAGTTCCAGGACAGCCAAGCTTAGGCAGTGGAGGAGTTGGAAAACAGAAGGCTAGTGATAATGTAATAGAACAAGGGGACTATGTTCCAGCTCCAGCAAAGAGCAGAACATGGCAGCTTCAGCCATTTGGCTCTAACTTTATAATCAAGAGGAGAAGGAGGCTACTGGGACAAATGATGCTGGTTAGCTGGAGCTAAGAAATTAGTGGTGATTAAGAAGAAACCAGAATCACTGGGGTGAGATCTTCTGGAAAGTATTTTCTAAGAACACAAGGAAGTGTTCCAGAGATACCCAAGGTTGTACCTTGTGCTACAGCTGCATTTTATAATGTGTTGAAAGACCCCTGGGGGAGACCCCCACTCAAATCTCGGGAGGACGTACACCCAAGGAATCACGAAAGACCACATCTTGATGTAATTACAAGAGGTATATTTTAATTTCAGGACGCCCTGGTTCGGCACCACAGTTATCTCACACAGGAGATAATGGAGCCGACCACAAGGCTTGAAAGTTAGGGGTTTTTATAGGAAAAAGGTCTGAGGGAACAAAGGGATCAGTGTGGTCATACATGATTGGCTAGTTCAAATATTAACTATTACGTGCAGAACAGAGTGGAAAATTCTTAAGGTTGGTGTTAATCTGAGTCAACAGAGCATCTGACCTTAAACCATACCTGAGAGGACCAGATGGTCCATTACTTAGTGTCTGCCAGGCACATCTTTGCAGGCCTGGGCCTTGGACATGTCCTCATTTGCCTGGATGTTTTCCTCTATGTTTATAGTTTTATGTCTTCTTGACCTGCCAGCTCTTATGATATCTAACAACTTGTTTGCTCTTTCCCAGGCCTATTTGGCCAGTTTGTGATGGATTCTTAGGCCCATAACTTTTCTTCCTAGTCAGCACAGGTTTAAAGCTTTAATTTCTCCTTACAGTGTAAGAGTCACCCAAGTGGTACTGGTTTTGCAAGCATGAAGGGGTCATAGAGAGCAGTTGAGGCTTGGGACTGTGAGAGGCCAGAAAAGGACATTGGTGAAGGTTGCAGTTGACAGTCCAGGACTGAAGGGGTCATGTAACAAAGTTGAGGCTTGGCACCATGAATAAAGCCTATGAGAAGCTACAGGTGAAGCCTAGTTGCAGTATATTGGAGATGCCAGTACCATGGTGTAAGATTAAGTTTTCAAGCTGTACTGTGAGAATTTAGCCATTGGTTAGACTCAGCGGGAGGCCAGTTCCCAAGAACCCAGAAACAAGAGAACCAAGATGAGCTGACCCGAGAACCCAGAAACAACCTGGCCCAAAACAATTGCCAGGTGGCTAGCCCGCCCCTGGACCCTAGCACAAGCCAGCACCAATCAGAAACCACCCCGTATCTTCCCCTTACTCCAGTCTTCCCTTTTGCCCCAGCAACTGCACAGAAATAAAAAGCTGCCTAAGACCTTGCTCATATCCCTGCAAGGGATATGAGTCTCGCCCTAGCTAACTGGAGTAAAAAGCCTCTTGCAGATTGCATCAAGTCCGTGTCTTGGTAGTGTGTGGGGTCATCGCTCCTGGGACTTGAGTATGGGGGTCCCTCCGGGAATCTCACAATGGGATGATCACCAAGAACAGCAGCAGCAGTGGAGTGGAATCAACCAGAGCCTAGAATGCTACAGAGGGCAGAACTAGAGAAGTGACCCAAGCTCTTTGGAGGAGCCCAGAAGATCATCTGTGGATCCCAGACTATGGAACAAGAAGATAGGAAGTTGTAGTTGCCTTGGAAACCCCAAGATGTTTGAAATGCGAGAGCCATGGGCTATCTGCTGAGGAAAGCTACTAACAGGGAGTGGAAACAGCTCAGGAGAAAGAAGCTTGTTGCAATCAACAAAGATGAAAAGGAGTGGAGATCTGAAAACTGCTTTCACATCAGCCATGGAGATGCAGAGTTTGGAGTTTGCCCATCTGGTTTCTAGTCTTGCTTTGGGGAATACAGTTAAGTGATTGAAAGAATCTCAGAAGAGACTTTGAACTTTGAACTTTTTTTTTTTTTTTTTTTTTGAGACAGGGTTTCTCTGTGTAGCCCTGGCTGTCCTGGAACTCGCTCTGTAGACCAGGCTGGCCTCGAACTTAGAAATCCACCTGCCTCTGCCTCCCAAGTGCTGGGATTAAAGGGGTGTGCCACCACGCCCGGCTTGAATTTGGGTCTTTTAACACGGTTGAGACTGCTATATACCATGGGGACTTTTGAAGGTGGACTAAATGTATTTTGCATTATGCTATGTTTAGGTATGGCCCCCATAGACTCATATGTTTGGACAAGCCTATGGGGGCCAGGGAGTGGAATGTGATGGTTTATGTATGCTCAGCCCAGGGAGTAGCACTAATAGAAGGTATGGCCCTATTGGAGTTGGTGTGTCACTGTGGGTGTGGGCTATAAGACTCTCACCCAAGCTGCCTGGAAGTCAGTATTTTCTTAGCAGCCTTCAGATGAAGATCTAGAACCCTCAGGTCTGCCTGCACCATGCCTGCCTGAATACTGCCGAGCTCCCACCTTGATGATGATGGCCAGCCCCAATCAAATGTTGTCCTTACACGAGTTGCCTCTGTTATGGTGTCTGTTCACAGCAGTAAAACCCTAAATAAGATAGATAGGGAGGTGGAAAGGATCTGGAAGGAGTTGGTGGAGAGAAGACAATACAATCAAAACAGATGCATCAAAAAAAAGTTTTTAAAATTAAAAAAAAAAGTTGAGGTTTTTCAGGGGATCTTGAACCTGCTTTTGGGCTCTGAGACACAGTATTTCCCTTGAGGAAACAGTTGTTTCACTATAGGGAAAAAAAGATCCATCTTTGCAACAAGTATCTTATCTACCTCCGGTACTCCCTGAGAATGCTTATCACCAGTGTACATAGCTAGGTTAGTAAACATCACTGAGTTTAAGTGTCACGGAGTAGCTGATGGGAAGGCACCCAAGAGGAGATTAAACGGCATGAGGAAGTTACTGGCCTGTGTGATTTTCCATCTGGGGCTCAGATATAAGTGCATAGTTTGTCTTCTCTCGAACCTTAACTTCTGGTGGCTCTTTCCAAAATTGTTCAAGTTTTTGTAGGACCTTCAGCTTATACTCTCAATTGGGGAGGGACCTCTCAGCCTATATTCTGAGCATGATAGTGAGCTATCAGTGTGGACTAGTGTAGCCCGCGCAGTCATCTCACCAGCAAGAAGACACGCAGACACTAGGATCCTTCTACAGCAAGCATTTATTGCATCATGAAGAGGAAGACCCTGAGCCACTAATCGGCACTGCTTATATACACCACAGCTTGGCGTGTCCGCCCATGATTGGCTGTTTGCTCATCACCCCATGTGACGCCCCGGGATGGGCCATGACTTGGCGCCTTTTCACTATATGCACATGCGCAAACAGTTGTTTACCAGGAGTCGACAGCGGATGTAGGCGCCATCTTGTCAAGGCGAATGCCTCTCCAGCTCTACCGCTCTCCACAGACTAGAGGATGAGAGAACAGACTTTGGAACCAGAGTTCTTCCATTTCCAGCCCAGCTCATCACTTGCAAGATGGGTCAGCTTGATAAGTCCCACAAACTCTTCATATCTCGACTTCCTGTCTGTGAAAGGGGACTTCCTTACAATGCTTGTAAAGAGGATTAATTTAAATATTTCCTATGTATCTGCAACACTGCCTGGTACATAAGAGGAACAAAAGCATATGTCTATACACATGCACGCGCATGAATGTTCATAATGACTCTATTTGTAATAACTGAATATTGCATGCAATTTAAATGGCTGCCACAAGAAATGAGCTATTGTTTCTTGCTACTATATGAACTAGTCTAACAGTAATTATGCTCATCAAAAAAAAAAGACAACACATATGCATATGTGGTATGTATATATTTAGGTATGCATTTTGTGGTTTTATTTAGATCAAATTCTAGATAAATGTAAGTGAATCTATAGTGGTTGTCTAAAGAGGTTAAACAAAACTGGAAAACCTATAATGGGCAGGAGATTTGGGGGTGGGATGGGTGGGAGTTGGTGGATATATCAACTTTATTATCTTTATTACAGTGGTACTTATGGTATATATACATACAAATCACCAAGCTATGTTTCATAACATGTATGGTTTATTACATGTCAATTGTAACTTTAAAAAGCAGTCAAGGTCTGGCCATACCATACAAAATGCTGTATAGTTCTGCAGCGCTAGCTCATTGGTTAAGAGTGCTGAGCCCCAGACAGAAGGTACCAGATTCAAATCCCATCAACCATTGGGGTTTTGGGCCCTCTTCTGGTGGCTGAAATTCAGCTACTGAGCACTGCTATTGATAAAACAAAGTGCTAGATAAATATGAAGTGCTCTGAGATTATCATCAGTGTGGCACAAAGTATCCGAAGGGACAGTTACCCAGCTATTGACAATGCTTTCCACTGAAAAGTAGGATCTGGGAAAAGACACTAACAAGATTTTAACTTTTTTTTCTTTAAACCCTGCTGCATTTGAACTTACTGCTAATAGTAAAACGAGGGCCTGGAATGTGGCTCAGTTGGTAGAATGCTTGCCTAACATGCATGGAGCCCTGGGAGTGCTTTCCTAGCATGCATTAAGTCCTGGGGTCCATCAGCAATGTACTTCAAACCACAGGACTGCATAAAAAGCGGGCATGAAGGCATACATCTGTGATGCCAGCACTTGGAATCAGAAGGGTCAGAAGTTCAAGGTCACTCTCAGATATGTAGTAAGTTGAAGATCAGCCAGGATGCATGAGACCCTATGGGGGGAGAGAGAGAAGAAAAAGGAGGCAGAGGAGGAGGAGGAAGAAGAAGAGGAGAAGGAGGAAGAGGAGAAAGAGGAGGAGGAGGAGGAGGAAGAGGAGGAGGAGGAGGAGGAGGAAGAGGAGGAGGAGGAGGGAGAAGAAGAAGAAGAAGAAGAAGAAGAAGAAGAAGAAGAAGAAGGAGAAGGAGAAGGAGAAGGAGAAGGAGAAGGAGAAGGAGAAGAAGAAGAAGAAGAAGAAGAAGAAGAAGAAGAGGAAAAGGAAGAGGAGGAAGAAGAAGAGGAAGAAGAGGAGGAAGACAAGGAGGAGGAGGAGGAGAAGGAAGAGAAGGAGGAGGAGAAGAAAGAGAAGGAGGAGGAGAGGAAGAGGAGGAGGAAGAAGAGGACAGAAAAGCAAAGGAAAGGTACATAAAAGAGTACCTGCTTAACCTTTGTGGTGGTTTGAATGAGAATGCCCCCCATAGTTTCAGACATTTTGACACTTTGGTCCTCAGTTGGTGGCACTGTTTGGAGAGGTTTTGGGTGGTAAAGCCTCACTGGAGAAAGAACATCATTGGGAGCAGGCTTTGACATAAGAAGACCTGGGCCAGTTCCAGTCGGCTGCCTGCTTCCAGGGCTGCCACTGAGGCTGTGAGCCCAGCTTCCTGCACAGGCATCATGCCAAGAGCTAGGCCTCTCCACTGCGATGCACACGTATTCTTCTGGAATCCTAAACTGAAATAAACCCCTTCCTCCTTAAGTTGCTTTTGGTCATGGTGTTTTACCACAACAATACAACCTTATACAACAAGTCCCCACCAAACACTTAAAACCGTTGTTGCCAACCCAAGGGCTGAAGCTTTTAAGACTTTCTAAACCTACAAGAAATAAAAAGAACAGAAAAACAGAGAAGAAAAATAAGAGATTAACAGAGGCCAAAACACTGTGACCTCTGTCTAGCCATGTGCTACTTCACCCTACCCCATAGCTACTAAGAACTTTCTTCAACTCTTTAGCAATTGAAATTAGAAACCATTGTTAGTCAGGAAGGTGAGGCCTCTGTTTTTGAGGTACTCATCCGATTGTGACCAACCATCCTGACAGGGAAGATCACTTTGGTCCCTTAGTCACTAAGAGATTGTATCTCCCAGAAGCCCTCTTGGTAGAAATTGGGAAGGGGTGGGTAATCAGTTTGGTGGGAAGCTTCCTTTGGTTCCACTCACCTGGCCCTAATACCAACCTCCAGGAAAGTTCATAAAAGCTTGTAGAAAGGGCAAAAGGTGCCTGTGGGAAGAATTCATTGAAGCGGTGTCCCATCCAGAGAGATAAGGAAGGATATGGCAATGCAGGGACACAACAGGCTTGGCGGTTTGCTCAAGCCTGAGTCCTTATGGACCTTATGGACGTCAGCAGCGGCGCCCGAATTAGCAAAATGTGCCTGGTCAAAGGATCCAGCAATACTGACTTGTCACAGATCCAGGAATAACTGTTATTGTACAAAAACATGCTCATAGAACTTGTTCACAGCGGCAGCGTTAAGCCAGGCAGTGGTGGGTGGTGCACCACTTTAATCCCTGCACTTGGAAGGCAGAGGCAGGTGGATTTCTGAGTTCGAGGCCAGCCTGGTCTACAGAGGGAGTTCCAGGACTGCCAGGGCTATACAGAGAAACCCTGTCTTGAAAAACCGTAAAAATAAAAATAAAATAAAATAAAAGTTAGGGAAAAAAAAAAAGCAGCAGCGTTGGGGACAGCCTCAGAGTGGAAGCGAGTGATCGTTCTCTGAATACGGCCCCTATTCAGTCAAGCGAAGATGATCAGTCACGAAAGGGAATAAAGCTCCCACCTTGCAGCAAACTTCAAGTGGATTTCGAAGACACTTTTAGTAAAAAATTCCTCACACCCAAGGGCATACATGTTTTAAAAATATGTATTTATTTACAAGTAATGTGCAGCATAGGCAAAGCCAGAGGGATAGAAAATAGATCAGTGGTGTGAGAGGAGGAGGGGGGCAAGGAGTGACTCCTAACACACATGCAGTTGCATTGTGGGTGAGGAAGCGTTCGGAAAATAGGTAGGTGAGGGCTGCACAACCAGGAAAATATACTGAAACCCACCAAACCACACATTTTAAAGAACCCTATGTCCTGGGAATTGTGTCTCAACGGAACTGCCATATAAAGAAAATACTTGTTGGATGTCTTGCCGGAATCTTTGTCATTTGCCTAGGTTTGTCGTCATTCTTTGGGTTTACTCTTCTAGTTTTGTCCCTTTTTTATCCCTTTCTGCTCTAACAGACAGTTCTTATTTCAACAATAAAGCTCTGAAGTCAGACTCTACTGCATTCAAAGCCCAGCTCTTCTAGGATGAGTTGGGTAAGCCCTGAGCAAAGTACTTTGACTGCACTTGCCCTCCCCCAACAATAATAATCAAAGAAGGAACACAATATCACTGACACTCAGAACTGCTGAAATGCTTTAAATAATTTACACACTCAGTCCTCTACTGTGGCATGAACATTTGCAGTCTGTATGTTTTTGTAGGAATTTAGGTGCCGGTCAAACATGGAGAGAGCTAAGGCAGTTAGAATTTTGTCAAGTTGTGCCCATAAGTGGCTCTGGAAATTTTCATGTGGGCTGGAAAGGGTGATGGGGACTCTGCAAATGGGGGAAGGCGGGGGGGGGGGGGGGGGGAGGGAGAAAGAAATAATGAAAAGTATTTCTGTTCCTTTTGTGTGATTAGCATATTGGTACCTATTATATTATTTTGACGGTTCATCAGTACCTTGCAAGTAATAACCTGTTAACAAAAATTTGAAATAATGGCCATTTTCTGGAGAAAGAAAACACTTACTTTCCCTAGTCTCACATATACATACAAAAAAGGTGTTGATCAGTAAAATAAGTAGTTAGTTAATTCCTGTAGTAAACTTTCACATTTTAATCTACTTGCCCTTTCCTGAACACTTTTCCCTCATGTGACTCTACCTTATTCCTGTCAGGAATTCTCAGTCAGCATTCCATCTCTGGAATGTTCCACAGAGTGTGGACCGCTTTTAATCCCATCACTTGGGAGTCTAAGGTATGTGGGTCTCTGTGAGTTGGAAAGCAAGCCCCAGAGCAGCCAGGGTTAGGGTTAGTCTCACAGTGAGTTGTTTTTTTTTTTTTTTAATTTTTTTTTTTAATTTTTTTGGTTTTTCGAGACAGGGTTTCTCTGTATAGCTTTGGCTGTCCTGGAACTCACTCTGTAGACCAGGCAGGCCTCGAACTCAGAAATCCACCTGCCTCTGCCTCCCAAGTGCTGGGATTAAAGGCGTGCGCCACCACCTCACAGTGAGATTTTTGCATCTCTTTCCTGACCAGAAAATCTCAAAACAACAACAACATAAAAAACCCCAATTTATCTCACCAGTCCCTTGCAGATCCCAATTTAACACCAATGTTTAATGAGCCTGTTTAATGCCGTGCTGTTTGTGAGAATGCATGCGAGTATCTTCGCACTAGGTTTTCCAAGCGTTTCAGAAATTTCCAAGGCAAACACCGGGAAGCAGAAAGGCTCAGTTCTAAACCCACAGGTCTGCTGTGGCCCCGGGCCGCAGGAGTTTTATCCTAGACTGTCCCAGCGCAGGTAAGTGGCGAGGGCCGGGGCAGCCTTCGGATTAGCGGACCAGGAGAGAGCGCGAGCCGACCCCCTAAACACTTGGGCAAGCACTCCCGTCCTGCCCCGCGGCCCTTCATTGAGGAGCCCCCTGGGCGATCACGTGAAAGGGGCGTGCGAACCTCGTGACGTCACGCGGCCTAACCCAATAGGAGCTTCTGTTTATGTAGGGACCTCCGACTCCTCACGACTCGCGCTGCGCAGTCCGGCGGAGCTCGCTGGAGCAGGAACCCGGCTGGCTGGGTTCGCGGGTGGTTTTCTGCAGCGGCGGCTCCGCCCACTCCCCGGCGTCCCCCGTGGCGGCCTGCTGGGTCCGCGTCCCGCCTGTGCTCCCGGAGGACATGCAGAAGAGAGAATGAGCCAGAGGGACACGCTGGTGCATCTGTTTGCCGGGGGGTAGGTCGGTGGGGCGCGCGGGGTGGAGGCTGCGGGCCTACGAAGGCCACGCCGGGCCTGGGCGGGGGCAGGGCGTGAGTCGCGGCCTAGCTTGACTGGACTGCGCGACCGCGGAGGCCCACGGACCCCGACCTCGCGGAGGAGGCTCGGCCTGGCGACAAAATGGGAGCAGGCTCGGCCTCCCCGCCCCGTATGACTGGGCCTCACGTTGCCCACGTTCGCGGGCGACCTTGTTTCCGGCCACCGCTGCACGTTTGTTGCTGGCCCGCGTCGTAGCCAGCGGGGAAGGCGTTGCAGTGCTGGCCCGCGGTGCCCGATAGGTTATTTCCAGCTTCGGAAAATTTTCTTTCCCTTGCCTGTCCCCGTTTGCGGGAGATGGTGCAAAAGCGGTGACTTTGAAATCTCTCTCTCTCTCGCTCGCTCGCTCGCTCTCTCTCTCTCAATAGGGGAGAAGGCAGCCCCCCCCCCCCAGCACTACCTGTTTTAGGAAAGGGATAGGGATGGGTTAAGAGAAGTCACGTATTAGATGAGTATTTAATTATATATGTGTACAGGATTAGTATGGAGCCTGAAGTCTGGTTTGCTGATTCCCCCAGCTTGAATGCTACAGCCATTTTGCTGAGCCAAATTTGTTCTTCCATTCGCTATGTACCTTCCCAATTATTTAGAGAAATAGAACGTTAAGACTTTTACCTGCAAGACTATAAAGTTATCACAAAAAATAGCTATGATGAATTAACTTTTTAACCTATATAACAGAATAAAGTAGTATTTTAAAGTTCCGTGGTTTGATTTTTGGAGCAACCACCTTAAGGAATACATACATACACATTCTTTGCATGGCTGTTTGCTCTCAGTTAACGTGTTGCCAATAATGACAGTACATAGTTGGCACACATATCATTCCACATTTATGATTCACCAATTTTGAACCGTCCACTATTCTGGCATTAAAACAACTTCTAATTTTATGAGAACCAGTTTGCTTTTTGTGTTTCTGAAATGTTTACTGCCAGTAAAGGGCTAATTTAATTTCTGCTGTACCTGTAC
Source organism: Mastomys coucha (assembly GCF_008632895.1). NCBI lineage: Eukaryota > Metazoa > Chordata > Mammalia > Rodentia > Muridae > Mastomys > Mastomys coucha. Next base: position 90,683,143 of record NW_022196906.1, on the reverse strand, counting down.
TTGGCATATGCTAGTCAAGTTCTTGGCCACAGGGCTCCATTCTCAGGCCCTTAGAACATTTTTTGGTTTTTCGAGACAGGGTTTCTCTGTATAGTCCTGGCTGTCCTGGAACTCATTCTGTAGACCAGGCTGGCCTCGAACTCAGAAATCCGCCTGCCTCTGCCTCCCAAGTGCTGGGATTAAAAGCGTGTGCCACTACCACTTGGCTAGAACATTTTATTAATCTCTCTCCCTCCTTCCCACTTTCTTCCCCCACCCCCGCGCGTGCGCGTGTGTGTGCGTGTGCGTGTGCGTGTGCGTGTGCGTGTGCGTGTGTGTGTGTGTGTGTGTGTGTGTGTGTGTGTGTGTGTTTTGGGGGGACGGAGTAGGAGAAAGTAGGGATGTTGTCTTGTAGTTGGATTTCTACTTGTAATTAGATCTTCTGGAAACACCTGAAAGTTAGAAGATCAGAGATGTAGTTCAGGTTAGTATTTATTTTGAGTTAAGAAATAGACAAAACTCTTTAATCACTTCATCTGGAAAGCAGAGTTAACATGGTCTCTTCTAGAGCCTTCTGTGGCTCCTTTGTTATTCTTTGTTTAGGTTTCATATAGATGCAAGTTTTGTTAAAGCACATGCTTGTGTATGATATAATTGTTAGTCAGAATGTGTTAATTTTCCAGTTATATTATGATCATTACTTTGTGTTTATAAATACTTGTGAACTTAGGCCATTCTATGTAGGCTTCTTATTTTTGTCCAGAGCTGGAATGGAGAATTATTATGGGATAGAAAAATATCAGTTCGGTTCTTTAGCTTCTCAAGAAGTCTAGTATGTGCATAGTAGTAGTAGAATGTTAAATGGGGCAAAAATACTTGTGCTGTGAATTCCCCTCCTCTCCATTGCATCTCAATCTCATAATCGTATATAGTGGTTCCATATGTACATACACTCTATAGATGCAGTGGTAGGTGATAACAAAGGTGATTTAATCAAAAATATAGGTGCCAAAACAAATTCCCTAAGATCAAACATTTCATTCATGTAATTTTACAATGAGGAATAAGTTATTGTAGAAGCCTTGACAGCTAAACAGTACTATTTGTTCTGTGTAATATTCTGGCAGTGTTGTATGTACTGAACATATAGAGATGGAAGGCAGGTTATGTTGGAAATGTTCTTAATTGAACATGTTAAGTTATATATCAAAATTGCTTATTTGGGCAATAATTTAGTGTGTTCTTCATAATTGCTAGGTTTGTTTATTGTGATAGGGTTATATACACTAGGAGTTGTAAAGGTCACTTTACTGCAGGAGAGGCATGTCTTTGTAGGCTCTATGCCTGCGCTTCCTCACACACGGGTATACTCTGGATTATGCTCAATATACCTTAAAAGAACCAAGAGTACTTTTCATAGTGGCATTTACTCTTAGGCAAGGGTTTTCTTTTCCTTCTTTCTTTCTTTCTTTCTTTTTTTTGTTTGTTGTTGTTGTTGTTTTTTTGTTTGTTGTTTTTTGAAACATGGTTTTTCTGGATTGCCCAAGCTGTCCTGGAACTCACTCTGTAGCCCAGGCTAGCCTCCATCTCAGAAATCCGCCTGCCTCTGCTTCCCAAGTCCTGGGATTAAATGCGTGCCCCACCATTGCCCAGCTTAGGCAAGGATTTTCTTAACAGGAGAGCCTTTGAGTTCCTTCCCTGATAAGTAAAATAGTGTACACTCAGAGGCTCATCTGGATCCTAGAAAGATTTGGGGCTATATTGTTAGATAGGAACATTTGAAACAGGCTAGCACTGGACCTTGGGTCTGAATGGCATGTCCATGTGCTTAACTCGTGCTTTCTTTAAGGCATCTTTTGGTCTCATTATGCTTTTGCCAGAGTTAATATCCAGAATTTATAAGGTCATTGGTTGGGTTAATAAAGTTACAGAGACAAATCATAGTAGCCTGCCAAAAAAAAAAAAAGAATGTAAATAAGGTTTAGTTTTCACTGTACTTCAGATGTTATGTTCACAACTGTCCAAAAACTCAGTTCTAATAGATCCAACAGGCACACATGATACAAAACACTCAGTAAAATAAACAATATATATATCAAGTAAAATAACCCTTAAAATTAGAAATATATATATTTGTGTGTGTGCATACACATGTGTATTTGGGTATAAATATGTATATATACACACACACATAGTGTGTGTGTGTGTGTGTGTGTGTACCACATGTTTGTAAGAACCCAAGCAGGCCAATCCTGGAACTGGTTCCTGGTCCTGAAAGACCAGTAAATACTACTTTCTTATTCTCCTTTCCTTCCTCCTCCTCCTTTTCCTCTTCTCCTCTTCCCTTTCTTTCTTCCTTCCTTTTTTTCAAGACTGGTCTTTCTCTTTTTTAGCTGTGGCTGTCCTGGAACTCACTCTGTAGACCAAGCTGGTCTAGAACTCAGAGATCCACCTGCCCTTGCCTCTTCAATGCTGGGATTACAGGCGTGTGCCACCACTGCCCAGTAAGTGCTCTTAACCATTGAGCCTGTCTCCAGTTCCATCCTGACCTTTTGGGCTGCTATAGCAAAACACCATAAATCAGGTGGCATCTGAAAAGTTAACATTTATTTTTTTCTAGTTCTAGAGTCCAGGTGGTGGTGATGGCAAACTGCATGCCTGCCTGGTGAGCTTCTGCTTCCTCGGACTACATCACCACTCTGTCCTCAAATGGTAGGAAGGGCTAGCTAGCAGCACTTTTATGACACTAGCCCCAAACATAAGGCTCTGCCCTCAATATCTAGTCACTTCCCCAAAGCCCAGCTACTGCTGTTACCTTAGGTAGTAGGATTTGAAACCTATGAATGGCAAGGAAGAAATCTTAAACATTAAGACATAGCCCCTGTGAGAATTCATTCTAATGAATTGGAAAGCCAGGAAAATTCTTAAACTATTAAAACAGTGTTCTTAAACTATTTCCCTGTAGTGGATTAGTGTAGGGGGTGGGGAGGGGCTAGGACTCTTTAGGATTCCCAGGAACCCTTGGAGTAGTTTTCAATTTTAAGACCATGTTTATAAAAACAGTATGACATTGTTTGCCTTTCACAAATGTGTTGACATTTGTGTGGTAGTCTAAAGGCAAAGCTGTGTAAAGGTAGTCTCGTTATTCTTCATCCAGAAGCAGAGGTTTTTGGGTTTCTGCCAGTTTCACTTAAAAGTATTCATGAAAGGGTCTGGTAGATGGTTCATTCAGGGAAGTGCTGCTGCCTAAACATGGAGACCTTTAAGTTCAGATCTCCAGTAAAAGCTTAGAACAGAGAATGGTGGCTATCCCAAAAGCTGTTGCCTGTAAGTGGGATAAGTTCTAGCTAGGCTAACTTGTCTGGCCTCAGTGGGAGAGGAAGGGCCAGGTGGGATGATACCCTGGCTCAGAGGAGAAGGGGAGGGGAGATTGGGGAAGGATTGTGGGAGGGGGTGACCAGGAGGGGGTCAGTGGGTGGGATGTAAGGGGAATAAGTAAAAAATTAAATTAAATTTAAAAAGGTTAGAACAGGAAGAATTATCAAGCAGAAGAGCTAGCTGGGCAAGATAGTGCCTGCCTTTGATCCCAGCACTCAGGTAGGAGGCAGAAGTAGGCAGATTTCAGGTCAGCCTGGTCTACATAATGAGATCCTCTCTCAAAAGAGAAGGGAAAAAAAAGCAGAAGAATCAGAAAGTATGTTCTGAAATCCAATGAGGCAGGTATACTGTAGCTAGGAAGAAAAGCTAAGGTTTCTAGTGTTACTGTCATATAAATTATGTTTAGAGCCCTTGGCCATTGGACCTGATCTGATTTAGTGATTTTGATTGGGTGTTTATAGGACAAGGTTAGAAATGTGATTGGAACAGGAAGAAATAGAAAACAAATGGACATCTTTCAGATTTGATGCAAAGGGAAGCAAATAGATTTAAGTTACACTTTATGGGGGAAATTTTCTTTTTCAATATGTATCATATTCCTTCTGCATATTTTCTTTCCACAGTGGATTTTTTAGTTTTTAGTCTGATACTCTACAATTGTATATTGATCTATGTGGTAGTTTCCTTCCACACATCTATGTTTATCAGCTGACCAGCATTTTTGGATGTTATTAGTCTTTATTTTGTTCTAGCATTCAAAGTAAGAATACCTTATTAATTTTTACTATACCAGAAACTGTACACATACCTTAAATACCCCTGCTTTTTAAATCTATGTTGTTGTTGTTTGAGGTAATCTATTACTACATAGGAAATGTTCCTATCCATTTTGAAAAAAAGTGTTTCTTGACTTAAATACAAAAGTCATGAAGATAATGCTCAGTCCGTAATATTGGTTAACAAATAAGCTACAGAAGAAAAAGTTGGGAGTAAGAATTCCTTAATGAGGCTTATAGGATTTTGAGATGGACCATATGCTTTAATAAACAAAACTCCCCTAACATTGGTAACCTTTTTGTGAACTGGTTTTTAGTGTTGTTGGTTTTTTTGTGAGATGGTGTATTACTTGGAGACAGAAAAATAGGTCAGCCTGTTCGTTCTGCATTTACAAAGTAAACTGCATTTGTCTGAGAAAATAGGTTTGTGTAAAGATAAGAAAGATACCCAAGCACTTTTAAAGATGTGCATACAACTCAGTCTTGTAGAGGAAATAATTTTCACATGTTGGAAGTTCTTTGCCTGTCTATTAAGTATCCTGGCCCAGGCACACTCACCCTCAGAAGGAAGACAGCTTAGATAGTCTTGGAATCAATTCTTGCATGTTGATCCCTTTCCTTCAACAGAATCTTGAATATTCTTAGTTAGGTTCTTGTGCCCCTACCCCAGTTTGTTTAGTAAAAGTCTTTCATAGACACTGGAACTGGTTCTAGTGGCTCAGCAGTTGGAGACTCTGACTGTTCTTGTGTCTGTGCACCTGGCAAGCTCATGGTTTTTAGCAGGATGATTGAGATTGATCTGCTTGGTATTGTTTGCTCTTTAGTGAGAAGTTGCACTTTGCCTTCCCATTCCTAGTCCTATGCACCATGGTCAGCTTGTGTGAGAAAGCACCTGGAAGCCCTCAGTGGGCACACTGCTTTCTTATAAGATCTGTTTGCAGAGTTGTTTTTTTAATATTTTGTGCTTTTAAACAGTCTCCTGGTTACACTTGAGCTTGACTTGCCCAACTGTGTTGCTTACTAAAGAGGTTGGTTAAAGAGTACTAAAGTAGCTGACCACTGGTACATAAGCAAATAGAAGCAGCTCCTCAAAGGTGAGTAAACTTACTAGACAAACATAAAAATAGAAGAGTTCTAATTGTCTTATAAAGCTGTTGAGTGGTAAACAAGGTTAAATAGTCTGTACAGTGATGCATAATCTATTTCTCTGCATCTCATTTCTCTGAGTGATCTTGGCTGTTTTACTCTTCTGGTTCCTTTTCCTCCCTGGTCCTTCCTTTTCCTTTCCCTTTCTTCCCTTCCCTCTCTTCGCTCCTTCCCTTTCTGGGTGGCAGTGTTTCACCATACAGGTCTGCAGATCCTGGTCCCCTTGCCTTGGCCTCAAGAGTGCTAACTTGTACACTCTACCCAACAACTGCCTATAAATGTGTGTGTGTGTGTGTGTGTGTGAGAGAGAGGGGGGGGGGTTACCTGCCCATGTATCTGTGTTCTATATGCATTTTGGGTACCGTTGGAAAGCATTGGATCTTCTGGAGCTGCTGTTCCATACTATTGTGACACTCCATGTGGATGCTGGGAATTGAACTTCTATTTTCTGGAAGAGCAACCTGTGCTCATAACTGTGAAGCCATTGCTCCAGCCCCTGCCTACTACTTTAAACTTTTAAAATGCACATTGATCCAGGTACTTTGACTAAGAAGAAATAATTGAGGTTACTTTGGATATAACAAAGGTATTATGCCATTTGTAGTTCAGTAAGATTCATAAATCTAGAGATTTTTGAAGCTATAATGATTTTTTAATGATCTTTGGTCTCAAACTTGGCTGTCCATGGAAGTGCCAGTGAAGAAAACATGGAGCAAATGAGTGATTTACAGAAATAACTTTGAATTATGACTTTTAAATAGTAAAATATTCACATTAGCAGACTGATTTGCTGCCACACTACAGTCACTCTGACTCAGGGCCACACCACTGGGTCAGAGGAGAGAGCACTGGTGAGGTAGGTGGCAGGAGATGCTGAGGGCCTACATTACTGTGCTTGGAATGGGCTGCTGAGAGGCCGTCTACAGCCAGTGAGACTTAAGGTTGTTGATTTGTTTTTCTGATTGGTCATTTTCTTTGTGTCTTTTGCTCTGTGAGACAAAAATCTGCTATGTGCCCATGGCTAGCCTGGAATTGCTATGTACCCAGGTCCAATAGCCTCAGAGGCCCGCTTGCCTCTGCTTCCCTAGGGCTGAGGCCATGGGTGGCTGGCTCGTCTTTTTCTTTTTCTTTTACTTTTACTTGTTTTTCTGATAGTTGTCAGAAACCCTTGAACCCTTTTTGCCGTCCTGGTGATTTTTTAACCCAGAACTTCCTGCATGGGTAATTAGAGGCTTTTCAGCTAGTTTTGATTTCAGAAACATCCTGATCTTAATTCTGCAAAGTAAACCTAGAGCCTCATGCTCCAGCCTTCTTTTTATCTTGAGACAGCTCTCACTAAGTTGGCTTAGCTTCTCTTGGAACACCTTAGCCTAGGCAGGTCTTGAGTTTGTGATCCTCCTGCTTCTCCATACTTTTTAAAAACATGATTATGTTAGTCATGCAAAATAGTATTTCTAAAAAGTTTAAAATATTGTCTTATTTTATTTATTTATTGATATGAAACTGGAGAAGTGGAGTGAGGCTAAAATAATATTGCATAGTGTTTGGGATTTGATTTTTGTTTTTGTTTTGAGATAGGGGTAGCCTAGACTTGTTTGAACTCACTGTGAGGATCACTTTGAACTTCTGATTCTGCTTCTACCTCCCAAGAGCTAGAACTGTTAAGCCTGTACCATGGCTCCCAGACCTTTCCATTAACTAATTATTTGCTTAGCTTAGAATAATTATGCCATCCACATCTTACATTTGTAGATGAGCTAGTACTACAGATTTAATATATTTTAGTTGTGTTCATCATGTTCATTTAGACATAAAGTTAAGTGTATTGTAGCACAGCGCTTTACTCTTGTGTAGGATGCCGTCCCGCAGCTTCCTACTAGCGTGGGTTTCCACGAACCGGGAATGTGAGAGAC
>NW_022196906.1:90670475-90671777 GCF_008632895.1 Mastomys coucha | reverse complement strand
AGCTTGATCCGTGAGTGTGAAGCCTAAGTAATTATACGGATCCTGAGTCTGCACCTTCTCTGGGGCAACTTCCCACACTCTTGTACAGTAATGATGCCATAAAAATAAAATACCTTGGGGACTGGAGAGATGGCTCAGCGGGTAAGAGCACTGACTGCTCTTCCAGAGGTCCTGAGTTCAATTCCCTGCAACCACATGGTAGCTCCCAACCATCTGTAATGGGATGATGCCCTCTCTGGTGTGTCTGATGAGAGCAATAATGTACTCATATGAATAAAATAAATCTAAAAAAGAAAATAATAATTTAAAAAAATATCTTTTTAGCCAGTGGTGCTGGGTACTCAGGAGGCAGTCTGACAATCAGATGTTTTCTCTTTTTGTGTTCTCTTTGGCTGTAAAAGTCTTTCTTGTCTGCAGTTGAAAAGATTGTGATAGTGGCCAGGCAGTGTTGGCACACACCTTTAATCCCAGCACTTGGGAGGCAGAGGCAGGAGGATTTCTGAGTTTGAGGACAGACTGGTCTACAGAGTGAGTTCCAGGACAGCCAGGGCTATACAGAGAAACCCTGTCTCAAAAAAAAAAAAAAAAAAAAAGGTTGTGATAGTGCATCTGTATCCAGTGCGTTTTCTTTAACATAAGCCATAAGCTCATCAGGGAATTTGACTCCTGCCCAGGAGAGTGAGTATGTGGGTGCTGGGAAATTAGGGTTCAATTCGTGCTAGACAAACACTATCAGGAAGCCTTATCCCAGCTGTATTCCCTTTAGAAAGTAAGATTTCTGTCACAAATACCTGCTGCTTCTGGGAAGATTCTTGTTGGGTATTTTACTTGTGGACATAAACATATTAAATGTTTTTGCATAGTAGAAATGCATTCAGCTCCAAATACTTCATAGAGTACTAATTTTCACATTTGGCTTTTTCCTAGTTTGCTTTCTGTTGCATGATAAATACATGACCAAAAACAACTCAGGAAGGAAAGGGTTTGTTTGGCTTAACATGTCCTAATCACAGTACATAACTAAGGGAAGCCAAGGAAGGAATTCAGACAGGGCAAGAACCTGAAGGTGTGAACTCTTCCCTTCAGAGGCCATGGAACACTGTTTACATTGCTTACTCTCCATAGGCTGCTGAGTCTGCTCTCTTAAACAACCCAAAACCATCTGCTCAGGGGTGGCATCACTCTCAGTGGGTTAGACCCTCCCACATCAATCATTATCAAGAAAATGCCAGGACTGGCGAGATGGCTCAGTGGTTAAGAGCACTGACTGCTCTTCTGAAGGTCCTGAGTTCAAATCCCAGC
>NW_022196906.1:90651625-90670384 GCF_008632895.1 Mastomys coucha | reverse complement strand
AACGAGATCTGACGCCCTCTTCTGGAGTGTCTGAAGATAGCTACAGTGTACTTACATATAATAAATAATAGATAAATCTTTTTTAAAAAGAAAAGAAAATGCCTCTACATGCTCAGACAGGCCCAGAGGCCAAGCTGTTGAAGGTGTTTCCCATAAAGGTTCTGTCTTCCTCCATAACTCTAGTATCAAATTGACAAAAGAGTAACCAGCACAGCTTTTTAAAGATCTGCTATCTTGAGAATTTCATACATGTGCAGTGAAATATATCTACTCCTACAAACCTCCCTCCAACACCCCCATATTCCTCTCAGTACAGTCCCCTGATTTCATACACACACACACACACACACACACACACACACACACACACACACATACTGTATTTAGTTAGGGTTGCCTTTGTGTGCATGGATGTTGGGCCATCCATTGGAGTGTGGAAATTGTACCAGTAGCCACAGCACTCCAATTTTTAAATGTAATTCTACCAGCAGCTGTCAACTACCAGTAGTTCTTCAGTAAGAATGGGGTCTGGAGATCATCTACACCGTTTATTTCAGGATTTGGCTGGCTTGACCTAACCCCAGCTTACACTGCTCCACTCCCTTTAGTCCCTTTGCTCTATACACTTCGCCTCAGCTGTCCGGTCAGACACATATGTCACTTTCACTTAAGTTCAGAGTTCATTAAGTTTTATCCCAAGAATTCTCTCAGACCTCTTGCAGTCAATCTTTCCAAATTACTTTCCCTTGGTGACCACAAATCTCATTTCTGCCCTTCCAGTTTTGCCTTTTCCAGAATATCATAAAAGTGAAAGTCTCATATAATTAAAGCCATGTGTGTCAGGTATTTTTAAAGAGCATAATGTTTGAGATTCATCCTAGGTTGTTTTTTTACTGCAGAATAGTATTCAATGTACTATTCCAGTTTACATGTATCTCTACCTATGGAAAGTGTCATTCTGTTTTCCGATATGGTTGTTCCTAGTGTCAGCCTTTTTCATTTTAGCTATAAATAGCTGTATATCCCATTACATCCCAGAAGGCAGATGACTGAAAACTTTCAGTGCTTGTTTAAATACACCTGTCATTTGTAAATTCTGCTAAATATCTCGTTAAAGGGTTTTCCCAGTTTCTGAGAGTAGCAGCATTTACTTTGTCAGATTTGCAAATTAGCCTTGGCTATCTTTCCATTTTCTTAACAGATTCTCTCAAAGAGTGCAAGTTTTAAATTTAAATTTTAGTATGATACAACTATTCAGTTTTAATTTTCATAATGGCACATAGTTGTTATATTAATATAAAGTATTTTTTGTTTCATATTTGGAGTGGAGGGCCTCAAACCCAGACCTACTCCATGTGGGTCCCATTCTGGATCCTGAAATAATTTCTTTTTAATGATTTATTTGAAAATTTATTTGAGTGATACTAAATATTTTCCTATGCTGGGCTGCTTTTCTTCCTTTTTCTAATACCCATTTTCTATATTAACCTGGGATTCCATTAGCTCTTGTTTCACTGCAATAAGTACATCTCTGGTGAGTTGTTATTCTCAGGACCTTACTGGGTAGCTTTTAGTGCTGTAAGGAAAAGTTGTCTCCATTTTTCTGTTGTGACTGGAGTTTTCAGTTTGTTATGTTTTTTGAGACAGCATCTTATTCTGTGCCCAGGCTGGTCAGTTCTAGGGTTATAGGCATGTACTATATGGCCTTGTCTAGCTTTACATGGGTGCTGGGGACTCCACTTGGTCCTCATGCCTGTACACCAAGTGCTCTTATCCACTGAGTTATCTCCCCAGCTTTCCCTCAGCCTCGTGACAGCTGAGGTTATATATGTGAATGCCCTACACTTGTATTTAGAGAATAATTGCTTAGATTATTACCTAAATTCTTTTCTTCTTTAACTGGTTTTGCTAAGAGTATTTTGTTATTCTGATGATCAGCCTTTATATAAAATGAGTTTTGTTTGTTTTTTCACTAATTCTGTCTGTTTTGCACACATGGACATAACAGATAATGACTGTAAAACTGTATGTTTTGTAAGTCCAGTCCTTTGAGTGTTGGAGTACTTAAAATTAGGAATAAGTATGGTTATTCATAAGTAGTTTATCTCTGTCCTAGTGCTCAGAATTAGTTCTGGGATTTTTAAAGGATTAGAAATTTGAAAGATGGGATATAATTTACACACTATAGATTCCAATAGAGCTGTAAGTCACCCATGGGCAAGGAGCACTCATCACCTCTTCTAGCCTTAATTCAGTTTGCCAATCATTTTTAGTAAAAACCATCATTGGAAATCTTCCTTTACCTAATTGTACTTTCTGTGTAAATTACTAGGCTCATTTTTTTTTCGTATTTTATTCTAATATGTGGTACTAGGGCCACCAGTTACAACATGACAGAGTATTTCCCATAGTTCCTTCAGTTCTTTTTAGTAACTGAAAGTGTTCATTTGCAGTGAAGTAAGTGAAACTTTCAAAAAATTAGTCTTCAAAATTTTAAATTTTAGTAAGGTTGGGTTGGAGCACTAGGTAGGAGTGTACTTTCTCATTGACTGATTAGATGCTTCCACTCTGCACTTACTAGTTTGTTTTGTTTTTCTTGTAGATGTGGAGGTACAGTGGGAGCTATTCTGACATGTCCACTGGAGGTTGTCAAAACACGGCTGCAGTCATCCTCCGTGACACTGTATATTTCTGAAGTTCAGCTGAACACCATGGCTGGAGCCAGTGTCAACCGAGTAGTGTCCCCGGGACCTCTTCATTGTCTAAAGTAAGAGTGAGCATTGGTGGATTTTGTTTCCGATGCTGGCATTTTAGTGATTCCCACATGCTTAGTTTTTATCTTCCATATTTTAAAAGGTTCTCTAGAAAACTCAAAAGTCCGAAGTTAGTGTGAATCATACTTATTAGTGGTAATAGGCCATAAAGGAGTAGAACAATTATAAAGATTGTGAAGTGGAATATTTACAAATTGTATAAATTTAGAATATTTTTTTACATTATCTAGTGGGTTTCTTTTCTAAAGATATCATAGGTATTATGTTTTGAATTGATTAATTTTTTTTGTTGGATTTGTTTTCCGGCAAGATCTCACCATGTAGTCCTCACTGGTCTAGAATAGGCCTGCCTCTGTGCCACCATGCCCAGATGGCTGTTCTGTTTACTTTTGAAATGAAGGTAGTGTTGTACTATTGTATGCTTAATGTTCACATATGTGCACAAGTACCTGCATCTAATTGCTGGCAGTCTGTTTCATTTACAAAATATAGAACATATAACCTAAGCAGCTGCAGTTTGAAACAGACATCCCAGTTTCTAAATATCTGTCTGTTGTCATTTTCTGATGATTTGGAAAAAATTAGCATAAACATTTTTAATCCTAGCACTTTTAATCCTAGCATTTTTTTTAAAAGTTTATTTATTTTATTAATCAGTACACTGTAGCTGTCTTCAGACACACCAGAAGAGGGCATCAGATCCCTTTACAGATGGTTGTGAGCCACCATGTGGTTGCTGGGAATTGAACTCAGGACCTCTGAAAGAGCAGTAAGTGCTCTTAACCACGGAGCCATCTCTCCAGCCCCTAATCCTAGCATTTTTAATGCCTAGATGGAGGTAGGCAGATCTCGAATGTGAGGCCAGCCTGGTCTGCAGACCGAGTTCCAGGACAGCCAGGGCTACACAGAGAAACCCTGTCTCAAAAAAACAAAAAACAGTAAAAAACTTACTCAGATCAGTTTCTATGTCTCTAGGTTTAGAACCCAGTGCCTGTGTGTCTGCCTTATCAGCTCACATGACTTAAATTTGTTTGAATTTAGCTCAGAAGTGTTTGTTTTGTGGGAGCAGATGAGCTCATCCAGGTGTTTACATTTGCTACTAAATTGCATCACACTTGTTCAACTTGGTTACCCAAGAACTTGAAAGGTAGAATAAAACTCAGCAATTTTGAATTAAATTAAAATGTCACAATTACAGAAAAGTATTGATTGCTGTGGGAGATGTATCCTTTTTTACTTATTCATGTATTTTATTATATGGGTGTTTTGTCTGCATATGTGCACACCAGAAGAGGACATCAGATTCCACAGGAACTACAGTTCCAGATGGCTGTGGGCCACTGTGCGGGTGCTGGGAATTGAACTCAGGAAGAACAGCCAGTGACTCTTAACCACTAAGCCATCCCTCCAGTCCTAGGAAATGTATCTTTGCATCACTCTAACATTACTGTAGTCTAGGTCGTCTTAAAATTCTCATTTAGACCCCTGAGATATAAAATAAATTTGCTTTTACTTCATTATAAGAACTTTCAATATCTCTTTAGATTTGTTTGTTTGTTTGTTTGTTTTTAAATATGGAGTTTTTCTGTTTCTTTGTTGTTGTCTTGAAACAAGGTTTCATTATGTAACACTGGCTGACCTAGTACTATTCCATGTAGACTAGACTGGCTTCAAACTCACAAAAGATTCACCTGCTTTTGCCTACCCAGTAATGGGATTAAAGGCATGCACCACCACCACCACCATTTTCTTAAGTTTTTCATTCTCTCCTTTAATCTCTTTATAAATTAGTCACCAGAGAACCCAATATCACTATACTGTTTAGTTTTCTTATGGTAAAATTGGGATCACTGAAAAGTTACTTTTTTCTCAGTTAACACCTTGGACTTCATAAAGAAAATGTCTTACCCCTCAGCTCATACCTTTAATTAACTATTTCATTTATCTGCCTCTAAGACATCTTTCTTGAGTATATACTCAAGAGAAGCAGTTGGTCTGTTTGTCTGCCTTTGCTTCTTGTTTGTTTGTTTATTGTTCTAAGTCAATCTAATTAGACTGGCCTGAACTATTTCAGCCTCCCAGATGTAGAATTGCAGACATATGCCATTTATCTGGCTTCTACATTAAAATATCTGTCGCTTCTCACCTCTGTAACTTCATTAACCACTTAACCTCAGAAAGCCTTTATGTTTTAGACTCTGTCCCCTTTTTATTCTAGGGATAAATGTCTTGTACAATATTTGCTTATTGTCACCTATTAAATCATTTGTCTTAACATGCTTTCTTTTCACAACTGTTCAGCAATGTTTTCAGTGTGAAGGGCTTTATGTTTTCTATCTTTTCATCTAGTCATAGCTGTTTATACATTAAGTTCTCAATATAGTAAATATTGACTGAAACTCATCAAGCATTCTAATATAATAACCTTTAGGGCATTAGGGTGATAGATTTTTCAGTGAAACAGTTGATTGACATGATACTGCGGAACTTGAGAAGAGAGTATTTTCCAAGATGGAAGACTTCAAGGACTGGGCTGTGGTTTACCACAGTGGAGGGTTTACCTTCTATGGATGAGTTTGAGTCTGGTCCGCAGCACTCAACTCAGCCAGGGTTACATAATGAAGCCTTGCATCAAGACAGCAGTAACAACAAAACAAGAAATATATATTTAAAAACAAGCAAACAAATCTAGAGAGATAATGAAAGTTCCTTTTTTTTGGGGGGGAGGGGGAGTGTTGGTTTTTTTCAAGACAGGGTTTCTCTGTGTAGCCCTAGCTGTCCTGGAACTCACTCTGTAGACCAGGCTGGCCTCGAACTCAGAAATCCACCTGCCTCTGCTTCCCAAGTGCTGGGATTAAAGGTGTGCCACCACCACCTGGCTTGAAAGTTCTTAAGATGAAGTAAAAGCAAAAGGAGGGAGAGAGGAAAGGAAGGAAGAGAAAGAGAGCAAGTAAATGTCACTATATACTTATTAACTTTTTCTGTTATTAATGATATAGGGTTCCACTGAAGTCCAGGTTAGCCTCAGACTTAGGATGGTCCTCTTATCTCAGCCTCCCAGGTGTTAGAGTTAGAGGCATGAGTCTAATTCTCCTAATTTTTAAAAATTTTGTGCATATATATAAAGGTACATGCATGTCACAGTATACATGTAGAAAACAGGCTAACTGTGTGGAATCAGTTTTCTTTCCACTTAGGTGAATTTCAGGAAGCCACATCAGATCCTCAGGCTGCTGGCAAGTGCCTTTACCCACTGAGCCCTCTTGCTAGCCATTTTAGAAGAGAATATGCTAGCCATTTTAGAAGAGAATATGCTAGCCATTTTAGAAGAGAATATGCTAGCCATTTTAGAAGAGAATATGTACAGTTTTATTATCTTAGCATATCACTTGATTCTTCAGTACTTTTTCCTGTGCCCCGCCTCCTGCAAAAGATGCTATTGTAAGTAATGAAATGGACCTGAAAGATAATTATAAATGAGACATTGGCTTTGCTTTAGGATATTAATAAAGGGTGATAGAAGAACATTTTTTTCTAATAATTTGCTTTTCTCTTTTCAGGGTTATCCTGGAAAAAGAGGGCCCTCGCTCATTGTTTAGAGGATTAGGCCCCAATTTGGTGGGGGTGGCTCCTTCCAGGTAAAAAAAAAAAAAAAGGCTGCTAATAAGTAAGATTCTGGCTGTCTTTATTTCAAGATATTTAGATATAATCATTTGCAGAAACAACGTACATTTCGGTATTCGTGGGAAGTTAGATAGTTGAGTCTCTGTTGCTAATCAGAAGGACTCTCCAAAGGAAGCCTTGATTCTGGAGCTAACAGAAGTTCATTGTACTGTGAACACAAAGGCAGTGTTCCATGTTGTAAAGAGACAGTGCTTGCTTTAACTGTGGGTATTTATACTTGGAAAATGAAACGTGGAATAAAATAGTTCTAACTGCGGTAACTCTTAAATTTCAAAAAACAAAACAAAACAAAATATCTTTAAAGAAAATAAAGGGTTTGGAGGGGGTGTGTGGAGGGGTGTCTTTGTTTTTGTTTTAAGACAGTCTTATTGAGTAGTCCTGCTAACCTCAAATTTACCATGCTCTTGACTAATATACCTGAGTACTAGAATTACAGAGGTTTACCTGACTATAAATAAGTATTTTTTTAAAAATATATTTATTACGTATGAATGTTCTTCCTGCACAATTTTATGTATACCACATGTGCCTAGTCAGAAGCGGGAGTCAGATCCCCTGCAACTGGATTCTCCCATGGTAAAATGCTATTCAAAAAAGTTCACATTTGGGTGGTGGTGGCGCATGACTTTAATCCCAGCACTTGGGAGGCAGAGGCAGGCGGATTTCTGAGTTCAAGGCCAGCCTGGTCTACAGAGAGTTCCAGGACAGCCAGGGATACACAGAGAAACCCTGTCTCCAAAAAACAAAAAACAAAAAAACCAACAAAAACAAACAAACAAAAAAATTCATATTTAGGATGAACATGGACACCTAGTTCTGTACTGCATACTACATACTTCATTCACATCCTGTTACTTACTGTATTTCACTTTCATTTTAAGAAAGTATTCAGAGTTGAGCCCGGTTGCCTACACCTATAATTGAGAGGCTGAGCAACATTGTCTTAGATTCAAAACCAGGTCTTAGCTACATATAGGGGAAATGTTGGGTGAGTGGGTGGTGGTAGTGAGGTGGCTCAGTGTGTAATGGAAGGAACTTAACTTCCCTACAGTGACTTGTGTTCGGCACTAAGAACCAATAGTGGAAGAAAAGAATGCAGTCCTAAACTGATTCTCTGGTCTCTACATTCACACAGGAACACACACATAGTAATAATAACATAAGATTTAAAGATTTGTTTTTGAAAATCGTGTGTGTGTGTGTGTGTGTGTGTGTGTGTGTGTGTGTGTGCATACACATACTCCCAAATTGGATGTACAAATTGTGTACATACATACAGGTTCCCATGGAATCCAGAAGAGGGTATCAGATCCCATGGAACTGAAGTTACAGGTAGTTGTGTGCCCCCCAGCATGAGTGCTGGGAACCCAACTGAGATCCTGTGCAAGAGCATCCTCTTAAATATTTAAACACTTAAAAAGAAAAGAAAGTCCATATTTTATATCATAAAAATGAAGGGTGATAAGGTAGCATAAAGTTTCACTTTCCACTTTAAATATATTGCCTTACTGGTTGTATTTTCTACACACCATTCTTCTTCCTAGATAGCCACTATTAATAAACAGTTAAGTATACTTTGTTCTAGTAACTTTCCTGAGCTGTCATGAATAATGAATAAAGACTTGTGCATATTCATCATTTACATAAATGAATCATAGGAAATACTCTAACTTGTGCCTGTGGAGGCCAGAAGAGGACATTAGATTGCCTGGCATTTGAGTTGTGCTCCTCCTGATGTGGGTGCTGAGAACCAAATGCAGGACCTATGGAAAAATACCAAGAGCTCTTAACCTCTGAGCCATCTTTCCACCTCCTATTGTAGCAGTGGTTTTGTGAATATTCCCAAACCTTTACCTTATGTAGTTAAAGACATTTATTAGTTTTATTTTGTTTTTGTTTTCTTTGAGACAGGGTAGTACTGTATAGCCAGGCTGGCCTCAAACTCAAAATTCTGCCTCTGCCTCTGCCTCTGCCTCTGCCTCTGCCTCTGGGATGCTGGGGTTATAGTAATACACCATAGTGCTGCAAAGATATATACTTTAGAATGACTACCTAAGTAGGGTTTCTGGATAGAAGGAACAAAATGCATTGAAAACTAGAGATTGCTAATTTGTCCTCTGAAGACACACACCAAGTTTTTATTTTCATACAGTGAACTCACTGTTCTTAAACCACATACTAAGGAATGCTGCCTACTGTCCTTTTTTTTTTAAAGATTTATGTATTTTATGAATTGAGTGCTGTCTTCAGACTCTAGAAGGGGGCATCAGATCCCATTACAGATGGTTGTGAGCCACCATGCAGTGGCTGGGAACTGACTTCAGGACCTCTGGAAGAGCAGCCAGTGCTCTTAACTGCTGAGCCATCTCTCTAGCCCCTACTATCCATTTTAAAAATACTAACTAAATGAACTAAATTTTTCTTTTGGTATTTTGTCATGTATTTAATTTTTGTGTAATTACACCCTCTTTATTAGAAGTTAATGCTTTATTTTTCATATTTATATTTCCTGTATGTATATTCCATACCTATTCCTCTTTAAGATATCTTTTATAATTTTTTCTTGGAAATGAGTTTATTCCCTATCGTGTTTTGGAATTACATATCCTAAGATTTTTTTTATTATTATTTTCTTCATAAATTTAATGTTTTCGTTATAAATTGTTGAATAATCCCCTTCTGTTTTTGAAGCAGGCTTTCACTTTGTAGATTAAGTTGCCCTTGAACTCATGATACTCAGGCCTTTAGCCTACTGTCTTTTTTTTTTTTTCTTTTTTCTTCGAGACTGAGACTGGGTTTTTCTGTGTAGCCCTGGCTGTCCTGGAACTCACTTTGTAGACCAGGCTAGTCTCGAATCCGCCTGCCTCTGCCTCCCAAGTGCTGGGATTAAAGGCGTGCACCACCACTGCCTGGCTAGCCTACTGTCTTAGTTAGGATTTCCATTGCTGTGAAGAGACACCATAACCAAGGCAACTCTTGTAAAGGACAACATTTAATTGGGACTTGTTTACAGCTTCAGAAGTTCAGTCCATTATCGTGGCAGGAAGCATGGCAGTGTCCTAGCAGACATACTGGAGAAGGAACTGAGAGTTTTACATCTTGAGCTAAAGGCAGCCAGAAAGGGGCTCTCTTCATTGGGCAGAGCCTGAGCATCAAATCTCAAAGCCCATCTCCATAGTGACACACTTCCTTCAAAAAGGCAACACCAGTCCCAACAAGGACACTCCCTGTGCGCTAAGCATTCGAATACATGAGGCAGGGGGTGGGGGGCAAACTTATTCAAACCACCACCCCTGCTGATATCTAGGATTGCAGATTTAAGCAATCTGGTCCCTTTTTTCTTAAACACATTTTTAAAAAATATAATAATGGAACCTAGAGAGATGATGGTTTAGTGGTTAAGATTTGATGCTCTTGCAGAGGACCTGAGTTCAGTTCCCAGTACCCTAATGGAGTTTCATAGCCATCTGTAACTCCAGAGCATTTAGTACTCTGCTGGTGGCTGTGACTCCGCATGCACCTGCTGCACTTATTACATGTAGGCAGAACACTCACACATCAGGCAGAAAAGATGCAGTGATAAAAACTCCATTATCAGTTACTGGTCTGCTTTGTTACAATTTATACGTCAGGATTGTTGAGAGATAATGTAGTATTTGATTCAGCAAGCAATAATTCAGTACTTCAAAGGCTAAAACAACTCTAAATTTAATGGAGTACTTACAGACATTGCAAACATAACTTGACCCGATAGGCCTGATGACTTTTTTATTCTTTTGTTTTGTTTTGTTTTGTTTTTCGAGACAGGGTTTCTCTGTGTAGCCCTGGCTGTCCTGGATCTCAGTCTGTAGACCAGGCTGGCCTTGAACTCAGAAATCTGCCGGCCTCTGCCTCCCAAGTGCTGGGCTTAAAGGCGTGCGCCACCACTGCCTGGCTCTGATGACTTTTTTAACTTTGTTTTTGTCTTGCTGGGCAGTGGTGGCGCAGGCCTTTAATCCCAGCACTTGGGAGGCAGAAGCAGGCAGATTTCTGAGTTTGAAGCCAGCCTGGTCTACAGAGTGAGTTCCAGGACAGCCAGAGCTACACAGAGATACCCTGTCTCAGGAGGGGGAAGAGGAATACTGTGGGCAAGGGGTATAAAGGAGATAGAGGCTTGTATGGGATCTCCAGTACCAAAAAAGTATAATATATGAGTATTCTGTGTATTCTTATAGTATGGAATATACACAATCTCAAATTCACCAAATTAGACTAACTAGATGAGCTCTACCTCTAAAATTGTCTTCACTTAACTTGGTTAAGTACACGGACTCTGAGTTAGCACTCTGAAGTACAAGCATCACTGCTTCACTGCATGACCCCCTGTGGTCAGGATGGTATGCAAAAGCTTCTGCTTCTTGTAGTTGCTAAGTGGTTGTCAGTACTGAGCACGGCTTAGGTGATCTGAGATGGTTGCTAGGAACTATGCCTTTGAGTTTTGCCTTTTTTTTTTTTAAGGATTAAATGTGCTTTGTGGGAAAAAATGAGTAAACCTGATGTTATGTTGACTGTGGCTGAGACTTTATTCTATTTTACTTCTCTATTCTAAAATTGTGAAGATTTATATCTTACTTAAACTAATTTTTTCAATTTTTAGAGCAATATATTTTGCTGCGTATTCAAACTGCAAGGAAAAGTTAAATGGTGTTTTTGATCCCGATTCTACCCAAGTACACATGATGTCAGCGGCAATGGCAGGTACGATTATTTAATAGTCAAAACTCCTCTAAATCTGGAAAAGTTAATGATGACTTCGTATCAAATTAAGATGGCTAGTGTGTTTCTTAATAATTAAAGTGTGCAAAGTGTATATATAACCACCTGTTATACATACAATTGGTTATCAGTTAAATCTTTGTATGTAAGGGTTTAAGTGACAGACTGCAGATGATACATTCATTTTGCTGTGTATTGGTTAATATTTGGTGCATCTGTGCTTTTAGAGTCTAGCTGTACCTCCACTGGAGTTAGAGCTGCCACTTGCTCTCCTCAGTTTCCATTAGTGGCTTCCTGCTCCTGTCTTTCCAGACATGCCGCCAGTACTTGGTGCCGTATTCATTGTGTCCTGTGCTCAGATGCTACAGTTCTGTGAGGTTTACTATGACCCAGTTAGTGTGGTTGGTGTACCAGCAAGAACATATTTATCATTTCTCACAGTCTGGACTGCATCCTGAACCTGAACTTTAGACACTGGCTTATGTGTACATGCTTGTGTAGGAATGTTTCCAGGAACTTAATGTCATGATGATATGATTCTGAATTGAAACAGCCCTCACAGGTCTCTGCCTCCCTTGTAAGGATGAATGATAAAGACTACTTGCCATTCTGATTCTGGAGTCACTTGCTGCCATGCATGTTAGACAAAGCCTTGAATTTTAGTTCTTAATAGAAATGTCTCCCAGTTTTCTGAGAATTATTAATCTACCTCATATTTCTAAATTGTCCTGTAATTTCATAAAACAATAGCTGCTTTTATCAGCTGTTAATCAATAAATTCACTTCCCATTGTTTGCTTAGGGAATGCCTTAAACTGCTAATCATTTTCTATTTAGAATAGTTTAATTTGAACTACATATTTAATCAAATAAGTGTATGTTTGAAATACTGACTTGTGAAATATTGATAACCTTTGCCATATAATAAATCTAGTATATACTTTACAAATTGCTTTCAAGGGTCTGTATTTTACAGTTGGCTGATTGGCATTTTGAAGCTGGAAGGGACAGTGTTTAAAGTCAAGATACTGTATCCTCTGATTTGCCAGCTTAGAGATCTTGAATAAGATAGGTAATTCCTGGGAGTTTTTATGACCTTTTCCATGGAATAACTGGATTGATCTGGATAGGTTGGGTTTTGAGAGTTAGTTCTTAGTGTAATAATATTTACCTAGTTACAAACTAGAATTTTTTTAATTACACTATTTAGAGATGTTGATTACAGATGTTTTCCTCTTACATATTTGACTGGATATTGGTGAAAATTGAGCCAATTACTTATAAACCCAGTAACCATTACATTAGGTCAATAATATATTTCTGGACTTCAGCATTTGTGGTTTGGGGACAATGGAGCTATTTATATCTAACTCCAAAATATTAAAAAGAAATGTTGATGTTAGTGTAAAAAATTAACAGATAAACAGCCATTTTAAAGTTGACAGTGTTTATTATAGACTTAATATTGCAATGTTAGAGGGTCAAAGTATCTTACCAGAACACTTTATTTTATTAGGATATATCAACAAAATTTATCACCAGTTTTTTATTGCAAAGTAATTTTGTAAAATTTTTTAATTCTTTCCTCAGATATATAACATCTTCATGACTACTGTTTTCCAAATTGAATTTTGGTAAATTGATAAGCATGCATATACAGTGCAGACATTATTACACTGTGTACTTACTATGCAGTTTGAAAATACTTTTTTCATCTGTTTACAGTTACATTGTCCTGAAAATTATGCCCTCTACATTTCTTTGCACTGTTTGTTAGTGTTAACATTTAGCTTTGCAGTTTTTTATGTGTAGCTACATGGCTGGTGAAACAGAATGATCCCGTACACATTGACTAAGGTAGCTTATTCCCGTTTATTCTTAAAATAATCTGCACCAGATTGTTCTGGGTTTTCTTCGTGGTCGTATTTTTGGACATTGAAGAATGATTTAGAGGTACAAAGTTCTTAAAAATAAGTCATGTGAAAAAGTCTTTTAACTGGCTGTTAAAAAAAAAATGCTAACCTTGTCACCTTAATAGCAAAAGTGCATTAAAAGACTCAGCCATATTGCCTTGGTAATTTTGCCACACCAGTCAGCACTCACAGCCTCTCTATTTAATTTCCGTTGTATTATCCAAATCAACTAAAACATGTCATTTAAACATTAAAACTTAACTAAAAGTGCTGTTAAAGAGAGTCTTCATTTTTTTTACGGTATTGTAGGTGACATACCTAAAATGGACTATATGTTTTTGTTTGTTCTCTGAAACATTTTCCAGTTACAAAGATTTTTCATCCAAGCAGTGCTGGTTGTTTCTGTTTTCCCCACCTTTCCCCTTACATACAACTGTGGACACTGCTTACTCTAGCTGTTGACGGTGTCAGTTTCGTACTTTGTTTTCTTGAAATCATCTTGAGTAACCTTCCGAGTGCATCATGGCACCTATTGGTATGCCAAAAAAATTGTATTAAATTTCTTCTTTCTTTATAGTAATTCCCAATTTTTAAAAGTTTACCTGACACATACTTTTCTAAGCAACATAAGTATAGAGGAAATGAGTTTCTATTTTTATTATTGTTTATCCACATAGTTGTGAAATTTCTAGTATATCAATAAACGTAATGATTTAGTGTTGTCAGTATATCTAGTGAATAGTATTTGCTTTCAAAATATGTTATTTTTGTTGGTTTGTTTTTAAGAATGCTTTTTTTTAAGGTATTTTTCCTGTGGTTTTAACTTCATGATTTAAATGTAAGTTAGGTGTTTTTACTCCTTAGGTATAAAGTTTAACTTAGAGTACTCAGCCAGTGTATGGTTGGACAGCTGCTTTGTATGCTTACTTGTGAACATTTTTCCTGTTTTCTGTTTTGTAGAACACAAGAATTAATACAAAATAATCCAAAATAATCCATAAGTATGGCTGTGCAGTATTACTGCTAGAGTCACAGGTGCCAGGTACTACTGTTAGCAATGTGTGCTTTATTAGTTACGCAAAGTTCCAGACTTTAATATTCTGTTGGGGCTCTGTGTGTTTCTTTTTGTTTACTTATTTTAATCACTAGATAATCTGATTATTAAAGAACAAATAAAAGTGTTTACAACTCTTTTCATGGTAGATAGTAGTGATAGGAATTGGGACATAGAATCCCTTCTCGTTTTTTTGTTTTTTTTTTTTTAATTCTCCCTTGACAAGGTTAGCATTTTTTCTTTAAGACAAAATTGATCATCTTTTAGGTAAGTATTTGCACTCTGAATCTGCTGAAGATGGCGGGATTGTCAGTACTCTGTGCTCTTTTATTATAAACACAAGGCACATTCTGATATTCTCTTAAAGATTTTTAAAGAAAAATCTCACAGTAAATCTTTCTTAAATCTAAATCCTTCAGTGAGATTCAGTTTGTACACATGTGTCTATGAGGTCGCTGCTTGTTGTTATGATACAGAAAAGCCTGTGTCTATTTTAGGCATTTACTGTACATTTCTCCCGAGAAAAGAGTGAGATCGTGTCATCTCATGCTCCCCATCCGCAGGTCACTTCCTGTAGAAATATGGACTAACTTAAACCTCGTGAGTACTGAACTGAGCATCTCTCGCAGCCTCTAGTATAAGAAACACACTCTGGGATTTTATAGTAGCTGTAGAAGGCGGGACATGGATTGCAATGTGTGCATTGTTGAGTGTTTCATAAAGATTTAACTCTGGTCCCTTTGTTATCCTTCTAGAAGGGAGAATGGCCTATTTTTCAGTTATCATGTAAACTTGAGGTCTTCAGCTTGGCCGTAACAGCCTTGACCTCCACAGAATGACAAGAGTATATATTAATATGTTAGAGAGTTTGTAGTTTTAATATGCTGTCCTACAGCTGTTAAATAATAGCAGTTGTCTTTTGTCTTTGCTTAGCTAACGTTTAGAAGTCTAATACACTGCTTTCCACTCTCGTCTATTGATACTTGGTTACTACTCTTTTTTAAAAAGACTGGTGTCTCTACTTTCTAAGAAATGCAGACTATAATGAATAAGGTCTTAGCCGTTTTAGTTTTAATTTAATTAAGTAGTTTTAATTTTTAAAATAGTTTGAATACTTTAGTCTTAGGAGCTTGTATATGCTTTGTACTTTCAGAGCTTATTTCAAGTACTGAAATGCAGTACTGCAGGTATCACTCATTTAAGCATGCTCATTGAGTTTCTGTAGGTGGAATTTGTTTTTAATTGACTTAAATTATCAAGTAGAGTTTTATTTGATATACAACTTAAATTTACATTTAAAGTTTTCTAAAATTTCTCAGTAAAACACTGATACTACTTA
The DNA here is from genome assembly GCF_008632895.1 of Mastomys coucha. Classification (NCBI taxonomy): domain Eukaryota; kingdom Metazoa; phylum Chordata; class Mammalia; order Rodentia; family Muridae; genus Mastomys; species Mastomys coucha. Next base: position 90,654,866 of record NW_022196906.1, on the reverse strand, counting down.
AATGCCTCTATTGGCACTTTGCTTTAACTGATTCTGGAACAATACACATTTTTAATCTACAAATGGATTCCTCACTGTACTTTCCAGTTTGTTTTAATGTTTTATTGGGTGTTCTGAATACATTAGTCTTTTATTAAAATATAACAAAACTAAAGTGGAGAATTAAAAACTGATAGGCCATTTCTAAACTTTAGTATTACCATGCCCAACATCTGTGTATGCTTGTCGTAAATATAGCAAGAAAACATGTTTAGTTGTGGCTAACCACAGACTTCCTTACCACATAATTTTATTTTATTTCCTGGGTTAATAGGTTATATTTTTCCAGATTCAATTAGCCTAGTAATGTCTGTTTGACTATTTAACTATGTTTTTGGTTAAAAGAAAGTAATACTGTAAAGAACCAGTTAGCTTCTTCTCTTTTTTTTTTTTTTTTTAAGATTTATTTATTTATTATATGTGAGTACACTAGCTGTCTTCAGACATTCCAGAAGAGGGCATCAGATCTCATTACGGATGGTTGTGAGCCATCATGTGGTTGCTGGGATTTGAACTCAGGACCTTTGGAAGAACAGTCAGTGCTCTTTACCACTGAGCTGTCTCTCTAGCCTCCTCTTTTTATATTTTATTTTTTCATTTTTAAGGACCCACAACTAAAACCTATAGATAATGCCGAGAATCTTTATCCAAGCCAGTAAGTAATTTGCCGATTAGCTAGTTGTTTATACTCAGGTGGTACCAGAGCAGCCACAATAAGCAGAGCTTATAGTAAGATAACAAGATACATTCTCTCGCTTACCTAAATTTTAATGTTGGCCTATTACACATTGTATCTGGAAATGAATTTTATTTAAGTGAGAAATTCCTGTTGTTTGCTTTCTGTCCTTGTTTATTTACAAAGAAATATTAAAGTTACTATTTGAATATTAAAAAATTTGTACTCTGAGTAATAATTTAAAATATTCTTTATATGTGGTGCTCCTATCTTAGAGTGAGGGATTTTGTGACTTGGAAATCGATTAAAGACATAAACTTGAACTAAATGTTTTACTTTAAATTTAAAATTGGTGGTAATCTTTTCAAAAAAGTTCGTTGAATGAAAGTTTTTAATTGGATAGCTTTATTTTTAGCTCAAGAGAATAAATTCTACTTTATGCCTTTTAAATTAAGTTTAATAAGAAGGCAGATTATTTTTCCTAGGAATAATTAAAATCAATATGAATAATGAATAGCCTTGTAGATTTATGCTGCTCCTTTTCAATTAGAAACTCTTAATATTACTGTATAGACACCTAGCTAATATAAATATTTTGGTGATACAGTTCTTGTTTAGTAAATAAGAATTGGGGTTAGGATGTGGCTTTGTAACTAGACCACTTGTGTAGCAGCTGTGAACCCTGGTTTCAGTCCCCAACAACAAGGAGTCATGTAGTTGGTGTTTTGACCTGTATTGATGTCTGAAAATGTGTAATTTTAACTTTCTCATTTAGAAAAATGAGATTCAAAAGAAGAAAATAAGAGTGTGCATTCATTTTCAGACCAGGCATGTAAGACAAATATTTAAACTAGTCTGATAGTCATGTTTTTCTTTTATCAAGAATAAATTCATGAGAAGAACCTCTTATTAAAAAGGATATTCTTTGACAATCTGTTCCATATTTTAAATTGATTATGTTATTACATGCTAATGCCAAAGTTATTGGTCTCAGTCCTCTTTATGTAGTGTTAAAACCACATGAGAAATGCAGAAACTATATACTAGTCAAAATAGTATTAAAAAGTTAATAAGCCAAACCTTATCTTGCTAAAACAGGACATAAAAGAAGTTAAGTTTGAGTAAATTAATTACCTGATATTGCAGAAGGGGAAGAGTAGTTGAATTAGATCATTTCACTTAATGTAGCAGCTTTAAAAGCCAAAGAAACTTTATGATTGGCTCTAATAACTTATAGTGGGATTAAATACATCACAGCATTTTTCTCATATTAAATGTGCTGAGTATAGTATGTCTTTCTAAAAGCAACCCACTTGACATGGTAGTATTTGATAGAAGGTATTAAAATAACTAGGTTCCTTATTTTTCTATTTGAGTTTTCAGTGAATGTAAAGGCCAGTTGAATAAATATAATTCTGTGAAGATTGTGTTACTGATCTTATTTGGGAAAGCAAAATAAATACTCTTATATAGATGAAACATCTTTATAAATTCTTGTCATTAAGATAGCATTTTCTATGCTGTTTCCCTAAAAATAAAAGATAATGCTTAGTCCGAGAAGCACACTGCTCCAGAGATCCTTATTTACTCTAAAACTGAGCCACCCCACCGTGGCCACTGCTGTTCTGCAGTGGTAGTCATTAAGTGAATGGTAGTGACAGAGCTGCTTTCTACCCTACTGACTTTCTTCACTGTCTGTAGAAGGGAGAAGGAAATTCTGGTTTGTAACTTTTTGGACAAACTTTTTAAGAGGTTTTATTTATTTATTTATTTATCTATTTATTTGTTTATTTATTTGTGTAATAAGTAGCCCTACCTGTTAACCTAACAGAAATCTTACCTCTGTGTTAATATTTATTTAAAATAAAATGCTGGGCCAAACTTCTGGTCCACAGACCAAAATATTAGTATATAGTGCTATTTATATAGGATTCCCTTTGAATGTAGTGTGGCAGGTAATAGATTCACCCCCAGGCAACTATTTTAGAATGCATGTTTGTGAACTTGGGTTGTAGAGGAGAGAAAAACCCTGTTTTCATGTAGGTTGGGAGACCACTTGAAGTGAGGTCAGAGTCTGCTCCTGAAAGAATCGTCTAGGAAGGCCAGAATTGTGAACAGGTGTTCATGGCTACCTGGATTTAAAATGAAAAGTGTAAAGCATATATCAGTTAATAGTTTCAACATTTCTAGACTTTTTTTTTTTACTATAGATTCATATTATGTAAAGATCCTTAATGCGAATAATGTGTTTCTTGTCTACTGACATCATTTTAAATATATTTATTTAGGTTTTACTGCAATCACTGCAACAAACCCCATTTGGCTTATAAAGACTCGGTTACAGCTTGATGCAAGGTATGTTTTTATTTGGTTGGTTTGGTTTGGTTCTGAGATAGGGTCTTACTGTAGCCCAGGAGAGGAGGACAGGCTGCCCTCAAATGCGTGTTGATCTGACTGTCTCAGCCTTCTAAGTGTTGTGCTTACAGGTGAGTCACCATACCTAGCTTAAGGTTTAGTTATTCCCTC
>NW_022196906.1:90636018-90651615 GCF_008632895.1 Mastomys coucha | reverse complement strand
TGTGTACTCTGTCTGCATGTACACCTGCATGCCAGGAGAGGGCATCATACCCCTTTATTGATGGTCGTGAGCCATCATGTGGTTGCTAGGAATTGAACTCAGTACCTCTGAGCCATCTCACCAGCCTTAAATAAAATAAAAATAAAAATTTTAAGAATATTTTTCTTCTTTTTTTAAATATTTATTTATTTACTTATTATAGATAAGTACTGTAGCTGTCTTCAGACTTACCAGAAGAGGGTATCAGATCTCATTATGGGTGGTTGTGAGCCACCATGTGGTTGCTGGGATTTGAACTCAGGACCTCTGAAAGAGCAGTCAGTGCTCTTAACTGCTTTTGTGTGTGTGTGCTCCTTGCGTTTCTTTAGGGTTATTTCCAGGAGCCATGGGTAAGAGTTTTGTTTAAAAAAGGGTAGGCCCATTAAAAGAGCTACACTGCTAGCCATCTCTCCAGCCCTAAATTTGTATTTGTAATTCCTCATGTATCCTTTTGGCTGCTGGTTTTATACACAAAAGTGAGATGGCACTAACATTTTCACACATGGACAGGATGCATTTCTAACACACACACACACACACACACACATTCTCAGTGATCCTAGCTCCATCTCTCCTTTTGTCTTTTGTGTATGTGTGCTCCTTGAGTTTCTTTAGGCTTATTTCCAGGAGCCATGGGTAAGAGTTTTGTTTAAAAGAGGGTAGGCCCATTAAAAGAGCTACACTGCTAAAGAAATTCTATCCCCCATCAGCCTTTAACTGCACCTAAATCCTCAGGAGAGAATGGCATTCTGTGAACCCCTTCCCCTCCCTCAGCAGTGTTGATGAGCCGGTTGTGTAGAGATCCTGTGCAGGTCATCACGGCTGCCATGAGTTAAGTGTCATTCTCATGTCATGACTAGAAATCAGTATTCTTCTTCCAACAGTATTTGCTGAGTCTTGGGAGGAGTTATGCAGACATCCCATTTATAACTAAACATGCAACAGTTGTTAATTCTGTGTCCTTTGGCATCTAGTCACAGCTCAACTTTGCAAAAAGAAGCAGGCGGCAGCAGCCTTCTGTGGCACGAACATGGTAGCTTAGAAGGCCATCTGACAGGCCTGTCGTGTCCATTTAGCAATTACTTCCCCCACTTAGTCATGGGGTGTGATCAGTTTTCAGAACCAAGTGGGAAACCTTTTCTCTGAAGCAAGCTTCTGTCTGATCCAGTGTGAAAGCAGATAGGCATCCCTGAAATCCACCTGCCAGTGTTACACCAGTAGGTTCATCTTGCCTTGCCAACCAGTATTGTTGCATATTGAGTCCACAGCAAGTAAATCTGTGGCTGAAACTTCTTCTCCTGCCTGCTACATAGCACTATCTAACACTTTCTAACACTGCATGTGTGTTGGAGTTTTATGTGCTTTTTATTGGGGGGTGATAGGTTAACCAAGCCAAAATAGTGATTGCTACCTGTATGGCTACTTGTAAGGGCCTCCCAACAGCTAAATAAATTACCTCGTAGCTAGTCTAGAGAAAGGACCATTGCTTAATCCAGTGACCCATGTACAAAAAGCCCTGAGCTGGGAGGTAGCATTCCTATGATGGCAGAAATCTTTAGTTACCACTGACCAAAAAAAGTTTGATTCAATCAACAAGCTATGTTGAGCAAATACTGGTTCATGTTATATGATTCACCAGAATTCAGTGAGGTTTATTTTAAATAGATCAATACATGATTTTTTTTTAAAAGCCTGTTTTAATCAAGAACCAATAAGAGTAAGTCTCAGGGAATCTAAATTATAAGACTTTGGGCATGTTCTGTCAACTGAGAGCAGACTGGAGGAAGCAGTGCAGCTGAGGCCTTCCGTCTCAGCTCCCGTTGTCCTCAGTGCAGAAGATGGAGATTATACTTTTTAAATAGCCGATCCTATTTGGTTGTGTTAGTCAGGGTTCTCTAGAGGAACAGGAATGAGTGAGAGAGAGAGAGAGTGAATGAGTGGGTGGGTGGTTATATACATTGTTAATGGGGTTCAAGACAACTGGTGAAAGACTTGTTGGTAGTCTCTAGATCTGGATTAGCAAGGGAGTGTCCTTCCCTGGAGGCACTATTCCCTTTATTCCACTTTGAACCAGGCCTTCCCTTAAACTTTTTTTGTCTTTAAAGATTTCCTCTGTAGTTTATCTAGATGGGTGTTTTGTCTATATGTACATTTGCACACTAGACTCCATGGGTACAGTCACAGATGGTCAGGAGCCACTGTAAGAGTGCTGGGAAGGGTAACCAGTGTTCTAACCCACTGAACTTTCCCTGCCACAACCACCACCCTTTTTTTTGGAGCTAGGGTTTCTCTGTGTAGTCCTGGCTGGAGCTCACTCTGTGGACCAAGCTGACCTTGAACTCAGATCCACTTACCTGCTTCTGCTTCCTGAGTGCTAGAATTAAAGACATTTGTGCTCCACCACCACCACCACCCAACTAAACTTTTTAATCTCTTTGAACTTGGTTCCATCTGGTATAACTGGCCTTTTAGAGGCTCTGCCAGAGCCTGACCAATACAGATGCAGATGCTCGCAGCCAACCATTGGACTGAGCACAGGGACCCCAATGGAGGAGTTAGGGAAAGAACTGAAGGAACTAAAGGGGTTTGCAGCCCCATCGGAAGAACAACATCAACCAAGCAGACCCCTGTCGCCCCCCAGAGCTCCGAGGAACTAAACCACCACTCCAAAGAGTACACATGGAGGGACCCATGGCTCCAGCTGCATATGTAGCAGAGGATTGCCTTATCAGGCATCAGTGGGAGGAGAGGCCCTTGGTCTTGTGGAGGCTTGATGTCCCAGCATAAGGGAATGCTAGGGCAGTGAGGCAGGAGTGGGGGGGGGGGGCAGCATCCTCATAGAAGCAGGGAAAGGAAGGTGAGGTGGAGGGTTGCAGAGGGAGAACTGGGAAAGGGGATAATATTTGAAATATAAATAAATAAAATAACCAATAAAACAAAAGAAAAAAAACTTGGTTCCAGCATTATATTTCTTGGTGCTCTTTTTCTTCAACTGTATAATCTATATTTCTCTTTGTACAACTTGCCCCCTTTCTGCATAAAATGATCGCTTATAACCACATGTCACAGTCCATTCTAGGCTGTCTTGAAACCTTTACCAGTGATATTGATCCAAAACTCTTTAATTTAACCACAGTCGCATTTTTAGGTGAAGGGAAAAACCAGCCACATTCTTTGCCAAAATCTCACAAGAATGGTCTCTAGTCCAGCTGAAATTTTTCCCTTCTGAAACCTTTAGAGTAGTGTCCCCAATGTCTGCATCACCCTCAGCACTTCTGTATTGCATGCTCTTAAAAGGATTGCCCATTAAGCTTGGCTTAAACTATTCAATCACCTTTTAGAGCTAACTCCCCTGTTCTCAACAGATAGTCAAGCCTGTCACAGTAGTAACCCAGTCCCTGGTCACTAACTTCTGTCTTATTCTGTTGCTGTGAAGAGAGATACCATGACCAAGGCAACTCTTATAAAAGAAAGCATTTAATTGAGGTCTTGCTTATAGTTTTAGAGGGTTAAGTCCATGATCATCATGGTGGGAAGCAGACAGGCATGGTGCTGGAGCTGAGAGCTTTACATTCTAATCCATAGACACAGAGAGAGACGGTGAGCCTGAAATGGGCTTTTAGAGTCTCAAAACGTCCTCCTATATACCTCCTCTAACAAGGCTACACCTCCTAATCTTTAAAGTTCCCCTCACTGAGAACCAAGCATTCAAACACCATGAGCATATGGGAGCTCATTCTCATTCAACTACCATAGTGGTCAACTATTGTACATTTTTGACCTTAGGTTCTTTATACATCTTCCCTCTGGTTTTATATTTTGGAAAATATTATTCTATCCTGTAGGCTACAATAATAAAGCTGACTTAACAGATCATTAGTAGTTAATTATCTACTATCCATTTTCCATATGTTTCATGTTTAATTATATTGCTAATTATAAACTTGAAAGGGAATGGCTTAGTTATTTAATTTTGACTAGTTCTTGAATGTTGTAGCTTTACAAAGTTCATTTCTAAAAGCCAAAGATCTGAAAGTAATTTGGCAAAGGCAGCCCATGGTTTTAAAAGTGTGACATTATACTATCACAGTTATTTTTACAGTAAGTATTTTACAAAAAGATAGATATGAAAGAGTAGTTTCTATATCGTTTAAGAATAGCTGCAGTATCTTTAAGGGGCACTAAATGAGATTATATTTGGAAAGGTGCTGAGTAATCACTTTGTAAATGTAGGAACTGAGTCATTATTTACCAGGCTGCTACAATGGAGTCTGTCTTACACTTACCTGGTAACTTTTCAAATGGATCTTTGTGAATTGAAAGAAACTTAATTATGATCCTTACTTTAAGGTGCAGTATCATAATTTAACACCTCCCTTGGCTTTTGTGGGGGAGTTTAGTTTGTTTTTTTGAGACAGAGTCTTAATTATGTAGCTCTGGCTGGCCTGGAACTCACTGTGTGGACTAGGCTGGCCTCTGCTTCCCAGAGTGTTGAGATTATGATGCATACCACAGTGCTGACAATGCTCACCCTCATTGTTTCATGTCACTACGTGCAAAGGAAATTTAGCCTCCTTAGAGCCAAATGTCCACAATGTAAGAGTTTGGGGTTTGATACTTTTTGAGTTTTTCTTGGGTCAACACTTTAGCATGGCATGGAGTTCCCTGAAAGTGGGAAAAAAAATAAAGAGTGCCATATTTAAAAAATACGTATTTTGTTAGCTTCAATAAAAATCTTCCAGTACTTAATGTCTGTAATATTTTCCCTTTTATTTCTTGCAGGAATCGTGGGGAAAAGCAAATGGGTACTTTTGAATGTGTTCGTAAAGTATATCAGACAGACGGACTAAGAGGATTTTATAGGGGCATGTCTGCCTCCTATGCCGGCATATCAGAGACAGTTATCCATTTTGTTATTTATGAAAGTATAAAGCAAAAACTACTGGAATGTAAGACTGCTTCTATGATGGAAACTGATGAGGAGTCTGTGAAAGAAGCATCGGATTTTGTGAGAATGATGCTAGCTGCTGCCACCTCAAAAACCTGTGCCACAACCATAGCATATCCACATGGTAAGAGAGTAGCTGGGCCAGAGGAGTGCGTGCCCTCTGGGGCACACAAGACTCAACTGCCATATAAGGAAGTGCTGTTCTTGATAGTCTTAAGTCTAGTGTTGCCATCAGTTTTAAATGGAAAACAAGAAGAAATGTTAAAAATTGTAATTTGCCCAAGGGTATGTCAAAAATGGATCTCAGATTTAAAGTCTTTAAAATACAAAGACCCAAGCAATTTTACATTATTTTATATTGCCACATTAAGCATGCCCACCAAAAAATTGCTCCTAATATATCCTATATTCATCTTTGCTATATTTCTGAATATTATTTGTCTATCGGGCTATATTTAATTTATACCTTTATATGTTAATGTATATGATGGAATTAGTGTGGTGTTTATAGAATTTGACTGGTTTCAGCAAGCTATACATTGAGTCACTGTCAGGAGTTTATAGTGACAGATCAGCTCTGGGCTCGATAAGAGGAGGGTAAAAAGGTTGCAGTAATGTTGCAGTTAAGTGATTTTCTATTTTTTTTCCTAAACAGAAGTTGTAAGAACAAGACTACGTGAAGAAGGGACAAAATACAGATCTTTTTTTCAGACATTGTCTTTGATTGTTCAAGAAGAAGGCTATGGGTCTCTTTACCGCGGTCTAACAACTCATCTGGTGAGACAGATTCCAAACACAGCCATTATGATGGCCACCTACGAACTGGTGGTCTACCTACTCAATGGATAGTGCACGGGCTGCCATACTGCAGAGCAGGAAGACCAAAAGACCACAGTGGACCATGGAAGCTTGAAGCCAGAAGGTGGACAGAAGACAGTAGTTGGGAAACATGTAACTACTATGGCTGAGTGGAAGTTTGGTTTTAGGAAGTAAGGTACCACACCACATTAATCTTTGAGCGAAGAAACCCTGGGCTGCCTCTTACAGAATGCTTTGAAAAGCATTCCTTTCTCAAAATTGCCATTTTCTCTACTATTGTTCACCAGCTCCAGTTTTGTTTTACTGGATTATGACATTCAGAATATAGTGTTAATTTCATGAGCATTTTTGGTTGTTTAAACAAAATCATTCCTAAGTATATACTGTACTGTAATTTTCCAAAGATGGTAGTGACAATGACAGATGACTAACTTGAACTTCTCCTGCAATACTGTAAAATAACAAGTGGATCCTCAGTACTAGTTCCCCAGGAGGGCCTGCCTGTTACAGTGTTTTATTTGACACCTGTAATCACTGTATTTTGACAACCAGTGAAGTAGTATCTAAATATTTCACATTTTCAACATTAAAATGTTTTGTTCACAGCTGAAAAATCTCCATCATAATGTGGACTTTAACATATCAAACAGATGCTCACAGCTAATGGTTTTGGACTATTAAATAAGCTAGTGGATCCTGACTCAGTGACGTAGAAAGCATCCTCATACCTTCTCCAATTATGTGACGCAGGAATGGGTGTAATTTTGATTCATAATGTGATTATCACAGTCTCATACCTACATATTATTTATTTTAAAAGTAGAAAACTAACGACTTGAATTTTTTTCTACTTACTTTCACATTAAGAATTTTAACCTTTGAATTATTTCCACATCTGTATAAGTTATTCTTTGTTGGTAGAGGAAATGGTAATTTTCACTTTTGCCCTTTATAGGCTCCTTGAAGTGATTCTAATATTTAGGACGATATAAATATTACAAAAAGACATGCTCAGCTATCAGATACAGCGAATCTTAGTTAGCAGAGAGCCTGTAAATGAGTATGCTACATTGGACAGATGTTCTTCCTAGTTCCTTAAATGCTCTCTCACAGAGTCGGGCTAGTTTTAGTTCATTGTGTTAACAAGATATATAGTTTTTAAATTTTGCTGTTGAGTCAGCAACATCTTTGAATACTTTAATATATATGGCCATTATAAAGGTGTTTGCTGAAATACTATAGATTTTCCTATGGATGTTGCTATACTGGCATATAAAACTTCTACAATTAAACTCTACTGTGGTACTCATCAGTGTACCTTAATTTTACATTTTGTGCAATGACTTTCTCTTCAGAATGACTTTGTGAATGCACTTTGTGGCCTTTTGAGGGGGTAAGAATTAGGAGAGAATTCATGTTAATTTCTTTAACATTGTTACGTATTTGGCAGAAGCAGTGTTCATAATATTTTTTCTGGATTTTAGGTATGTTTTGGAGATCTTACAGTATTTTAAGTGTGCTGTGTAATGCCACATTATTATGGAAAAGCCGCATGCCATTGAAAGCTTTCTCTGCTGTCACCAATGAAGTTTAATTCCCTCTTCAGTTCCTCACCTTGACTTCCTTGTAATCAGTAACTGGATGTTTTTGAGGTGCTCAATTGGAATTAAAAATATTCCAATCTATTTGGAGACCAAAGGCACATTTAGATTGTTACCTTTGGAATTACTGCAACTTTGACATCTGTTACATGGAACATACCAAAAAAATGAGCCCCTACCTGGGGGTTTAACTCAAATCTGTAGAGAAGGTCTTAGGCTATAGTGTTTGCCTCTTCAGGTGCCATTGATACTGCCTAATACAGCGTCATTTGCTCTGTGAGGATCCATAACACATAATTATGTTGAATGTAGGACATGTTCTTCTGTGTTACACAGGTCTCAGATGATGAAGAATGACATGAAAACCAGCAGCCAAGGAACAGCTTGTGTTGTCGTAGCAAATCCACAATAAGTGTCCTTCAGGGATGAACACGTAGTAGTCTGTATTTTGCAAGTAAAACTTACACTAACCTCTAGTGCATTGTACTCAGCTTTTAAAGTTAGCATGTGATCTGCAGGAAAGAAGGTTTTAGAGTCTCTGTTTTCTTGTAAAGCAACAGCTGGAAAAGAGCAAGGAGGTCTGTTTTTTTTTTCCCTGAGCATTGTATACTTTATGACAGAGATAATCCAAAAAAAGAAAATTATATATATGTTTTATATATTTTGTCTATGAAGTGTTTCTTTGAAGATGCTAATTGTAATGTTTTTTAAAAAGCGCATACTCTGAGCATTGGTTTTTTTAAAAACTTGTTTTCAATCTTTTTTTAAATGTCTGAAAGAACTAGGGTGGACCTCATTGTATACTCTCAGAAAACTGTACTTACTCAGTTGGGCTGGAGCAATAGCTACTAGAAGCAACCCTCACACAGCAGCAACTGCTGTGGCTCAAATGCTTGAAATTTGGATAATCCAGTTGGTGAATTGCCAAACTGTAGTGGGATACCATATAGTGCTTTAAGTGTCCAGGGAATGATCTACCGCCAAACCCCTGATGTTGGTTTGGTTTGGCTTTTTCTTCAACTTCAGTTTGTTTTATTTTTGTGGTGATACGGGCTCTTGTTGCCCATGATGGCATTGACTCCTGATTCTCTGCCTTTGCCTGCAGTGCCAGCATTACAGGCCTGCCCTCCATGCTCGAGAACCCTGTTCCAGGTCTCATTGTACAACTGTAGAACCAACCCAACAGCATTGTTAGATCACAGTTCCTGGACCTTTGTCCCATAAACCTGGATGTCCGCTTGTGGTAGCCGTGTTAGGATGAGCACAGTTTGGGGTATTCAGAAGAGTAAGTGTTCATTTACTAAAGTCTAAACATGTTTGGTTTTTTAAAAATCCAGGAAATAATAATTTCAGTTTGAAGAACTTAAGGGGGAGAAATCAGTCTTCCCCCTTTCTCTGAGGGCTCTTCTTCCTCAGTTCACATGCTTTTCTGTCCAAACTGCCAGTATGATAGGGACCCTGTGGGGCTGATGCACAGCTCACTATCCTCCTTTACTGAGACTTTCAACATTCCTAAGACGATCCATGCATCTGGGTAAATAAGACAACTTTACTGTATAAAATAAAGAGTGCTTTCTGCCCCCTCACGTACCTTCTCCCCTATAACTTTGTTTCTTCTTAATTGTACCTGGATTTTTATGCTATCCACTTTAGAAACTAAAGGACTATTTCTGATCAGTTATGCTAAAGTTTCTGAATGTACCCCAGTGGATGTGAATTAAATTACACCAATCAATCACAGTGTAGTCAGCTTTAAAAGAGCTGATGAGTTTTGCCCATTCATGTGAGTGTTGCTATTGTTGCATTTTTGTACATGGCTGCAAATTATGTGCATTTGTGTTCTGTTTATGTTAACTAGCTGACTTGTACTTGAATTAAAATTCAAAAATTAAAATATGCTTTTGAAAATGTGTTTTTTAAACTATGCATCTTAATATTTTGTAATGGTGAAAATATAATCATTGTACTGGCATGCTGTGTATAGAACAGATTGCGTTGCTCTTCTGAGTTACATATTTGCTCATTTATTCATGCAAAAAACTTTGTGCCTGTTAAATCTGATAATATCTGTGGGTATGAAAGGTCAGATAGTGTAATATCTTAATACCTTGTATCTGTTGGTGTGTGGTCTTACAAATCTATTGATCTTTGAGCCCAATGCTGTTTTTCTATCAAAACAAATCCAGTTCATACAGCATTGAACAATAAGAATCTGGCTAGATTACTAAAGTGATGTACTCTATCTAGGTAGTGACATTTTTACATTAACTTTTTTGTTCTAGTAATAGATTTCAAGAAAGTTAATATTTTTTAAACCAAAGAGCTTGTAGAATAACCAGGTGAATCCATACATAGTAGGGGATGTGGATAAAAACCATGCTGGTGGGCAGGCAAGGTGGCTAAGCAAGTGAAGGTGCTTGCTGCCAAGTCTGACCACCTGAGTGGGATTCACATGGTGGGAGGAAAAACCACTCCTCCATTTATCCTGGGAAGACCATGACACTTGACCTCCCACCCAAATACACATTAAATAGTAGTTGTTTAACTGAATTGTGCTCTTGGTTCCACCTGCTTTACAGTTGTCATGTTTTAAGTTTCCGAGTTTACATGTTCTTGCAGGCACAGAAACCCGGTCAGATTTGTCCTGTTGTATGGCTCAGAGAGTGGTATGATTTAGTTCATGTCCCATGTTGTGGGGGGAGGGGTGTGGGTTACTAAATGTTAAGTGGAGGTTTGGTCTGTTGCTGTGTTGAATGCTTAATTCTCTATCCCTAGGTGTAGTTGCTTCAAGGTGAATGAATTCTCATGCCAGCTTTTGCTATGCAAATTTGCTCCTTAATTTAAAACTATTGGTTGAATAAAGATGCCTACAGCCTGTAGGTAGGCAGAAGAGAGGTGGGTGGGGCTTTGGTTCCTTGGGCTTTTGGGGGTCTGAGGAGAGGCCAAGAGAGAAGAAAGAAGTCACCATGGAGTAGGTAGATCATGAGCACATGGCCATGAGGGCTGGCCAAGTAGAATCTGAGCAGCCCAGATGGAACTGGGCAAGTGACATCTCGGGATTATTGACAGAGAAGCAGACAAAAGGACATAGAGGTTTGATATCTGTCCAGACAAAAGGACATAGAGGGTTGATATCTGCCCATCTCTAGTGCTTTTCAGTCTTACTATAAATATAAGTGTTTTATGAATTTTACTTGGGAACTAAATTATCAAAGGTGGGGTAGAAACTCCTGAATATTTACCAGGCCTACTGTCACGTTTATACAACTCTTAGAGCATATTCATATAGATATTTCTTGACCTTTGACCTTTAATTTCTTTCCAAGGTACTTTTTTTTGGTTTTTTTTTTTTTTTTTTTTTTTTTTTTTTTTTTTTTTTTTTTTTTTTTTTTTTTTTTTTTTTTGGTTTTTCGAGACAGGGTTTCTCTGTGTAGCCCTGGCTGTCTTGGAACTCACTCTGTAGACCAGGCTGGCCTCGAACTCAGAAATTTACCTGCCTCTGCCTTCCAAGTGCTGGGATTAAAGGGGTGTGCCTCCACCGCCTGGCCCAAGGTACTTTTAAACTATAGTAAATAGAATTGTTTCCTTTTATTTCCTCAAGTATGTTTCTTACTGGTATGTAGGAAGGCTGTTGGGTTTTCTGTTAATTTTGAATCCAGCCATTTTGCTGTGTTCAACAGTTCTAAGAGTTTTCTGGTCTTAGTTTCTTTCTAGTCTTGTGTATAGAATCATACCATCTACAAATAGAGGTGTTTGGACTTTCCTGTTTTTATTTGTCTGCTTAGGTTATGGCTTTAGTTTAAGATTTCGAGTATGATTGAATGCGAGTACAGAAAAAGGACACCTTTGTGTTAACAAAATACATGTTGGTCTTGTAGTTTTTTTGATACTGACATATGTTCCTTCTATTCTGAGTGTATTTGAGACATTTAACGTGAAAGGCATAATAACATTTATTGATATGTATACTAAACTGTCTCTATCTCTGGGCTGAAACCAGCTTCATGATTTTGAACAATCTTTTTAAATGTATTCTTGAATTCTGTTTGCAAGTAGTTTGTTGAGAATCTTTGTGTCTATCAGGGGAATTGATCTAGAGTTGTGTTCTTTCATCTGGGTATGGTGTCAAGCTAATAGCACCATAAGGGGTTGGTAATGTTTCTTCCTTCTCTGTTCTATGGAATATTTGGAGGAACACTGGTTTTAGTTCGTGGAAGGTCTGATAAAATTAACCAGTGGATCATCCAGACCTGGACTTTTTTTAGTTTGGAGATTTTAAATCACTAATGTAATCATAGTTGCTCATCTTCATGTTATTTTTGTAGGCCATGTGTATCTATAAATTCACCCATTTCTTACAGCATTTCCAATTTAGTGGGATGTTAGTTTCTAAGGTAAGACCTAATGATGTTATAAATTTCATTGGCATCTCTTGTAATGGCCCCCTTTTCATCTATCTACTTATATTTACTTATTTGTTCTCTGTGTAGCCATACCTGTCCTGGAACTCACTTTGTACGTCAGACCAGCCTTAAACTCAGAGGTTCACCTACCTCCCTCTGCCTCCAGAGTGGGCCACTACCAACGGGCTTCATTTCCTTCCTTCCTTCCTTCTTCTTTCCTTCCTTCCTCCCTTCCTTTTTTTAATAATACCTATTTTCTTTTTTAACAATTCCTATTTCTTTTAGTCTAGCTAAGGGTTTACAGTTGCATTTAGCTGTTTAAATAACCAAATTTTCGTTTCATTGATTCCTAGTATTTTCTGTTACTGTTTCTATTTCATTGATTTCTTGCCTGATGGCACTGTTTTTCCCATGGAGTGATTGGGATTTGATTTGTCTTTGTTTTCCCAAGGCCCTAAGTTGTATCACTAAGTAAATTCATTTGCAGTGTCTTTAATTCTTACTGGAGGCACTCTTGGTGGTGCACGCCTATAATTCCAACACTTGGGAGGCAGAGGCAAGCGGATTTCTGAGTTTAAAGCCAGCCTAATCTACAGAGTGAGTTCCAGGACAGCCAGGGCTATACAGAGAAACCCTGCCTCAAAAGACAAAAAAACAAAAGCAAAAACAAAAACCCAAAAAACAAAAAAAAAGACTACCTTCATAATTTTTCCACAGATTTTGAAATGTTGTGTTTTCATTTTTTCTCTAGGAATTTTTTTAAGATTTCCTTCCCCGTTTCAGTTATTCTTTCATCATCCAGTATGGTAGGGTGTAGTAGCCCTATAGTTTCTCTCTCTTTAAAAAATTATTACATTTATTTGGGAGTGCACAACAACCAAGGAGAAGAGGAGGCAATAAATAACAACAGTGGGACAATAGTATCATTCCTGTCTACAGTCATTTGCTTGCTTTTGTGAGTTCATGTGAGTTTTCCAGGGTGGCACCCACGTAAACTTTTGCAGTACAGGTGGTTAATGCTGATTTGCAGGCCGGGGTGGAGCTTTATCCCATTGATACCAAACTCCCCTGTGACCAGCTATGTGTTGTCCTGTGGGACATAGAACACAGTGTAGGTAACGTGGATTAATGTGGGACCTTATCCCGTGGATGTCAGGATATCTATAATTAAGCTCTTAGTAGAAATAATGTCAGCCTGGAGAGATGGCTCAGCAGTTAGGAGCACTTGACTGCTTTTGTAGAGGACCATGGTGGGGCATGCCTTTAATCCCAGCTCTGGGAGGCAGAGGATCTCTGTGAATTCCAGGTCAGCCTGCTCTGCAGAGAAACCCTGTCTCAAAAAACAAAACAACAAAAAACTCGTCTGTGACTCCAATTGCAGGGATTCCAACTCCCTGTTCTGGCCTTCATAGGCAACAGACATACATACATACAGTGTACACACATACATGTAAGCAAACATGCATACATATCAAACCTTACCCAAAAAGAATAAAAACATCTTTGAGAAATCTAAAAGGTTGAATGTATCAACACCATCTTGACACACACACAAAATAAATCACTAAATACATATTATAAGCAACATTCAACCAACTTGATCTAGTTGGCATTTATAGAACACTCTACACAATGAATATGGCGTATTCAAAGTAGATCATGTGTTGGATGATGGGAAGTCAGAATAAATGTTTAAGAAACTTTAGAAAGGAATATAGAAAGATACCTGGAATAGCCTCACCAATATGCTGAAATTAAACAGCATACTTCTAAGTAACACATGTATCAAAGAAGAAATGGGATTTGTCAAGAAAACAGTTTTGAAGTAAACAATGTAAAAGTTTCAAAGCTTTCAGAAAATAGTATGCCCCAGAGGGTAGAGAACAACTTTTTTATTTTTTTAAAGATTTATGTGTATGAGTACACTGTAGCTGTACAGATGGCCATGAGCCATCGTGTGTGGCTGCTGGGAATTGAACTCAGGACCTCTACCGGCCAGCTCACTCCGGCGTAGTTCACTGTAGCTGTCTTCAGAGGCACCAGAAGAGGGCATCAGATCTCATTATGGGTGGTTGTGAGCCACCATGTGGTTGCTGGGATCCGAACTCAGGATCTTCGGAAGAGCAGTCAGTGCTCTTACCCACTGAGCCATCTCTCCAGCCTGAGAACAACTTTTAAAATAAGGAGAACACGAAATCAGTGCTGCTACACGAAACTTGGAAAAGATCAAATTAATCCTTAATGGAGAAAAGAGAATAGGAAAATGAGAAACATCTGTAACATCAACAAGAGTAAGAAGTTATTAGTGTGACCAGAGGCTTCCAGGCATACTTGAGACGTGCAAGTGGCCAAAGGGCAGCAAGCAAGAGCTCAGAACTGCTCAGAGAAAACTCTAAAGTCTCTTAAATGAGTCAGCACAGCGCATCTCTGATCATCACAGACTATACTCACAGCTGCTCCTCCCTCTGTTTTAGAGGCAGCTCCAGCTCGTGTGTGGCTCTTCCTGCAGAGGAATTAGGAGAATGGCTGCTAGGATGAGTCCCAGACCCAAACACTACAGGTGGTCTCAGAGCCACATTCTAGATTCCCCTTAGTTCTTTTTTGCTTTTTCAAGACAGGATTTCTCTGTATAGCTCTGACTGTCCTAGAACTCACTCTGTAGACCAGGCTGGCCTCAAACTCAGAAATCCGCCTGCCTCTGCCTCCCAAATGTGTGTACCACCACTACCTGGTGCCCTTAGTTCTTTTTTCTTTTTTTTTTTTTAAGTTTTATTCCAATATGATGAGAAAAGTTACATGATTTCAATTTATCTGAATTTGTTAACATTTAAAAACATATTTTAAGTAAACAGAATTAAATCACATTCTTGTTTTCCTTTTGTACCCCAACTCCTCCCAGAGACCCCCCTTCAATACCTACAATATCTTTTTTTGTCATATTCTTTAAAATTTATAAAATATAACAATAAAATGAGTATTATAAAAGTAGTTTGATATAAAACAACAATCAATTTGACAGTCTTATGTAGATGCTTGTCTACAGCAATACTGAAAATACATTTTCTCAATATAAATCTTAAATAACTCCAAACGTATTAATTGTATATTTCAAAATAATACATCAACTACTAATATTAAATGAACATAAATATATAAAGCGTTTTTGATTGTTTTGTATTTAGTAGAGCTTAAAATGTTGACTCTTACTGTTGTAACTTAGATACAAGAGTTAGGAACGTCAAGCAAAGCATTCAGTCTCACTCTTTGTTGTTCTCTTACAAGCCCCCTCCCAATTTAATTGTCTGCATTACTTTTGGGTATATAAATACTTTTAAAATATGTAAGCTGTTCTGAAAACCATAGTATAGTGTAAAAGCATGAAATAAATAATACTGCTACTAATAGAGAAGCTGACATAGGAGAAGCAAGATCTCAAGACCATAATGTACACAGCAAGAGACTGTCACAAATAAACAAGCTGAAACTGTATATGGATTGTATAATATTGGACCTATTTCTCCAGTTACTGAATTAGACCATTGGGTGACAATCAACAAATTTCTAATTCCTCATGTTTTTTGGATTTCAATCGATTAGGATATGTTGGTAATATTAATTTTCATATTAAGATATTAAAAATGTTACTTCCTGGTTTTGTTGTAAGTGGTAGAATTAGGTTTGTGTGGATTTGTTGAAAGATTACTTTATTGCTTCTTCTCGGGTGTAATTTTGCTCCTTATGTTGATGTTTTCCATCTATTATCCTTTGTAGGGCTGGATTTGTGGAA
>NW_022196906.1:90590437-90635010 GCF_008632895.1 Mastomys coucha | reverse complement strand
AGAGCACCTGGGAGTGGAGCTTCCTCTGGGTGTTGTGGGACTGGCTGCAGAGTTTGCACCCAAGGTCTACTCAGGGCACCGGCCAACTCAGACAGACAAGAAGCAACCCAAGGCTGGCAGAGTTCCTATGTGCCTGGATCCTGCTGGTCCCAGTTACTCCTGGTATTGGAACATATGTTGTGCCCTCCTCACCTCTGATCCTAGGCATGTTAAAGCACCTCAGAGTGGAGCTTCCTCTGGGTGTTGTGGACTGGCTACGGAGCTTGCGCCCAAGCTCTGCTCCCCTTAGTTCTTAATGTAGGTTTCAGTGACACTGCACTGAGTGAAACCCAACCCTCCATCTTTGAATGGACTGGTACCTGGTTACGGTACCCCTTTAGAACATGAGTCTCCTATGCCTGTCTAGTTAACACTGAAAGTGGGCCAGAATCTTTGAGATACAATCATATTCCAACCTGTTTTTTAGGAAACAAGTTCCAGTCTTTCACTGAATGATGACAGTCAATTCCATTGACTCAAGCAGTGGCAAACTATGTCTTATCTCTAGACATAAAGAGCCATTGTGGCAAATATATCTTCTAATTCAAATAGGCAGTTATGTTTGCAGAAATGCTTCTGTCTTTGGTGACTTGGGCCTCTAAATTTGCAGAGCCCATAAGTTGCAAATCCCTGAGGGACTCAACCTCTTAGAGTATGTGTTTACTATCACCAGACATGCAGAATAACCACATAATCTTTCATCTTTAGTGTATATATGCTACTTTTGAGTGTTACTTGTGTACTAAGTCTTCAGATGTACCTTCATTAGACCATTGCAAAGACCTTAAAGGCCAGAAGCCCTAAAGGTGTACATTGCATGATACAAGAGGCCTGTGGTCACAGGACCATTTCTCACACTTTTTTTCCCTTTGAAGTGGCCCCAGTTTGACATGCAGACCACATTCTCAGTTCACAAATGGTGGTGCTTGTGAGGCAGGCAGAAAGAATCAAACATACATGAAATTCAAGTCTAGTTCCTTTAGAACACATTCCTGAACTTTCTCAAATATAAGTTGATTTTATGTATGTATCCAACTTCTCAATACCAGTCCTTTCAAAGATGGAGGTTTGAGTTTCACTCAGTGCAGTGTCACTAAAACCTACATTCAGAACTAAGGGGGAATCTAGAATGTGCCTCTGAGACCTTCTGAAATGTTTGGGGCTGGGGCTTATCCCAGCAGCTGTCCTGGCCTCAAGGAATGGAGGAATGGCACCATGCCTAGCATTTACATTTCAGCCTCCATTAAAGGAAAACGGCCACTAGGTGGCAGCAATAGCTAGAGCAGACCCGACAGAGCCACGCTGTTGGACCCAGGGATGCCAACATCTCTGTAGAGTAGATTGCTTTGCTCTAGTACCTAGTTTGAGCCAGTAGGGTAGGCACTGAAGTTTTCCAGAGGCATCGCACCTAGATGACCCCAACAGCTCTGGCCTGGACATTCCAGACACACCTTAGTCTTTGAAGCTGGTTCTTTCCATGCTGCTACTCATCTCTCTGGGTTTCATTCTTGCTTTTCAGCGGCTAACCACTGGCCTTGGCTAGAGCAGTTGGAGAACTCGGTAGTCGCTGTCCAAGTCCATGCATGCACACTTTTCAAATGCATGATGTATACTCAGTGTGCTCGTCTCTACGGTTTTGACAACAGATAAAGACAAGTGTGCCTGTCTCAATTCTGCCCGCATCTTGTTCCCCTTTACTTCATCTTGCCTGGCATGAGACCATCATACTTGAAGCCACCCAGCCAGTGACAAGGCAGTCAGAAGCACGTGCTATGGGACTGAATGGAAATCAAGGAACCTGGGTGCCAGGAGCATAATAGAGCTACCCCCAACCCACTGGACAACCCACCTCTGATGTACAAGAAAAATAAAACCTGCTTCAGTCACCAGATTTTGGATTTCTGTTACAAAGGAAAAAAAATGAGCAAGATGCAGCTCATCTGACTTGTATAATCATGGAAATGTTAATAAAATTGTAAATTATAAGTAAGGGTCACCAAAACTATCAATAACTGTCAGCACATATAAGTATCGCGGAAGGTTTCAGCCATCTGTTCTAGAGCTGCACAAAGATCAGGTCACTCCAGAGTTACACATTTTCCCAGAGGATAGCAGACAGGCCATCCTCTGCGCACTCCTCTTCTGGTTAGTTATACCATGATATGAAAGTGGAAAAAGCTGCGGGCAGATCTCACTCATGGCCTGTAGCAAACTGAGGCGACTCCTGGCTTTTTAAAGGTCTTTTTGGTTTCTTTTGAGACAGGATCTCTGAGACAGTAACTCAATCTGGCTTGGAACTATTTATATTGACCGGGCTGGACTCAAACTTACAGCCATCTGCTTCTGTCTCCTGAATGGTAGGATTACAAATCTGATCTGCCATGCCTCAAGCTCATGACATTAAAAAAAAGTATTTGTTATACACGTGTGCCCATGTATGCAGCTACTTGCTAAAATCAAAGGCAAGAGTGGGATCCCCTGGACCTGGAGTTAGAGGCGGTTGTGTACTATTTGACATGGGTGCTGGGAACCAAAATTTGGACCTTGGCAAGAGCCACAGCACACTTAAGCACTAAGCCATCTCACCAGGTCTATTCATGGTATTTTAAAGATAGTAACTCATGACAACATTGGATTAATCCCAAGAATCCCAGGTTCATTCATTGTTAAATAAGTTATTAGTATAAATTTACCACACCAGAAGTTTAATGAAGAAAAAACATGATCCTCGTGGAAAAGCGTTTAGCAAAACCTGCTGTTTGTTCACGATTGCTTAGCAAATTAGAGATAGAAAGGGGAAATTTTTCTTGGTTTTAAAATATTTCCCCAGCACTAGGGAGGTGGGCCCTGAGCTTCACTGCCTAGCCAGCCTAGCCTAATCACCAAGCCCTAAGTCTCAGTGAGAGACCCTGTCTCAGAGGGTGGAAGTCTCTTGAGGAAGAACCCCCGAGGTTGACCTCTGACCTCCACATACACTCAGGCATGAGTGTGCATGCACACATAAAAATCTAAAATACACAATAGAACCAAAGACCTAAACAGAGGTATGCTTGTCCAGAGGTGAGGAGAGGGTGGCATTGTAGTCACAAAGCTTGGGATAATTAATGACCATATGGCTTGAATATAGGGATATAGAAAAAACAATGGAGCTGAAGGCAGAGCCAAGAACAGACTCACATGCTTAAAGCAGAATCTTGACTGGAAGATGGGTGTGGCGGTGAACGCCTGCAGTCCCAGCACTTGGAAGGAAGGCCTGGGCAGGAGATTCAGAGATTGAAGCCAGCCTGGGCTACATAACAAAACACTTGACAAAGAAAAGGAGAAGAAAACAAAAGAAACTTCATTGGGTCAGAAATAGCATAAAACTGGATAGACTATCCAACAAAATGGTACTGGCTCTGTGGTTATCCACATGAAAAGATAGCAAACTGGACAGTCCTCGACAATTGATACCCCATGTTCTAGAATTCCCCCTTGAGGTGGGCTAGACTTAAATGTGACAGGCTAACCTTTTACAACTGTAAGAAATTATAAGAGAAACGTCCCTGTAAACTAGTGGAGGAAAAGTTTTTTCTGTGCTCAATATTAAAGTGCATGCCAGACAGGAAATGACTAGTAAATTAGTCTACATTAAATTTTAGAACGTCTTTTCCTCAAAATACTTCACAGAAAGGAAAATCTAATCCAAAGCCTGGAAATAGTGGCAATGTATACAACTGTCACAGGATAGAATCAGAACACATAAAAACTTCTATGAATCAGTCCGTTAAAGGCAAGCCAGTAAAAGAATCTGGACAAAGGTCATAAGTGGGCATTTTACAGGAGAATAAAACCTAATATACCATAATAAATGTGTGTTGGGGGGTTCATCCTAGCAATTAGGAAACAGCAAGTTAAATTGCAATGAAATGTGATTTTTAAATCTTTCAAAAATGCAAAAACCAATAAATCAGACGACATCAAATGGATGAGGGACAAAGAAATTCTTAGGTGCTGCAACGGCCTAGAGTGAGACTGTTTCAACACAGGGAAAAATATGCGTTCTACAGTTGATGCTAATAGCATAGAAGCTGGCCAGTTTGCTCCTAGACACAGACCCTAGAGGAAACATAGCTCAGATGTTCCAGGAGTCACACAAGAATGCTCATAGCAGCCTGGTTGCCATAGCAAAACCCTGAAAATACTCTCTCTGTCCAAGAACAGGAGAATGGAGAAATTCACATGAGGGAAAATGAATGAACTCCAAGAGCAGCCTGACTCAGTCCAGGAGCCTGATTTTGAATAAGACAAGTAAATCATAATGGTAAACAGAGAAGTAAGCCAGGACTGAAAGATCAAACCCAAAGAACGCAACCAAGTATCGAGGCAAGCAGGTGCCCGTCAATATGATAAATGAAAGCCAAGAGAATGGTAAACAAATTCCTGATGATAGTCATCTGGGGCAGGAGAAAATATTTTTCTATTCTGTCACCGTATAACAAATTACTCCCAGACTTCACTCAGATATTAAATAATAGGATAGTCACTCACCACTTTGTTTCTAGGGATCCAAAGCCTGGGTCCTCCATCTCCAGGACTCTCTGCAGTGGCATTGTATCTGCCAGGAGGCGAGGGAGGCAATTGAGGAAGGATCTGCTAACACACTTTCCTGTAAGAATTGCCAGGTCTCATCCCATTATTGCTGGGCTGAGGGTTCTGGATCCCCAATAGTTTATTTTTTTAAGCTCAGAGAAGCTCTAAACCCCTAAAGCCTTTACCACGATGCCCATAGAAACAGCCTGGTGTGTAGCATTTTGGGGGAGCAATTCTCTCTAACTCCTCATCTTTCCCCATCCACTGACCTCACCCTACCTGTCTCCTGAGCAGGCTGACTAACAGATCTCCTGGTGAACACAGCTTTCTCCTTGTTTACATCTGGATGCCTGACCCAGGACCCAACCAGCACATGAGCAGGGGAAGCAGTGTGGTCCAAGAGAAGGACTGGGGGCATTCTGTGGTGAAATGTGTTGCCATGACAAAGGAGGAGTGAAGGTCTGTAAAGTCCCCAGCAGTGTGGGGTTATAAAAAATGGGGGTCCTGCAGTGGTGGTGCATGCCTTTAATCCCAGCACTTGGGAAGCAGAGACAGGCGGATTTCTGAGTTCGAGGCCAGCTTGGTCTACAGAGTGAGTTCCAGGACAGCCAGGGCTACACAGAGAAACCCTGTCTCCGAAAACCAAAAAAAAAAAAAAAAGAATGGGGGAGGAGCGGTCACTTTTAAGCACTTTTGAATTTCAGATAATGGATTGTATATTTGTGCTTGCTTGAAATATCCATCATTGGGAGATGTTTCCTTTTTTCCAAATGAGACTTTTCATCTTGAAGAAAAAATCAAACCCACAGAAGTTTTTAATCTCTGTCCTTAGTTTATTAACTCATTTGTTAACATCTTGATCCAATCGCTCTGTGTGTGTGCATGCACACAGCACACACGTGTGCGTTAGTTGGGAGTCTTTGAAGATGTCCACATCCTAAGGTCAGGACATGTGTATACGGCAAGGAGATTAAAGCTCCTAATAAGCAGACCTTAAACTAAGAAACTGTCCTGGGCTAAGAGACTATCCTGAGCTATTCAAGCCCAAGCCCAATTCAACCACAAGTGTCTTTGTAACTGGGAAGAAAGAGAGAGAAGAATCAGGACCAGAGAGATAGTGTGAGAAAGATTCAGCCAGCTCTTACAGGTTTTTTTTTTTTTTTTTTTTTAAGATGAAGGAGGCTGTGAGCCAAAGAATTCACACAAATTCTGGGAGCTGAAAAAGGCCAAAAAAAAAAAAAAAAAAGGCTGGAGTTTTCAGAGGGAATGCAGCCTAGTGGGGCCCATCTCAGACCCCTGGCTTTCATGAGAACGGGGCAGTAAGTCTGGGTTCCTTAAAGCCACTAGGTTGGTGGTGGTTGGTTGTTGTGTTATTCAGCTTTGTATTGCACTGACCTGAGAAACATCACTTTGTATCAAGCAAGATCTAGTTTTGGCTCATGGTTTTGGAGGCTCCAGTGGGCAGTCGATTGGTTCCATGGCTTTGGGGCCAATGGCAAGACAGAATATCTGGGCAAGTGTACATGGGTAAGAAAGAAAGCCACTTTCCTTCATAGCAACTGGAATCGTGAGGGGGCAGGCAGGGCAGGATGCCAGCATCCGCCTACAAGGACACACCCTACAACAGCTAATCTTGGTTGTCACCTTGACCTACCTGAGAGGAGGAGATCTCTGTTGAAGAACTGTTTCCATTCGATAAGCCTGTGGGCACGTCTGTGGGGCATTTTCTTGGTTGCTAATGGATGGAGGAGAGTCTTAGGCCTCTGTGAGCAGATTCATCCCTGAGCAGGTAGTCCTGAATTACATAAGCAAGCTTGATGAACAAGCCAGGAGAAGTGAGCCAGTAAACGGTGTTCCTCCTGTGTTTCTCCGTGCTTCAGTGCCTGCTCTGACTTCCCTCTAGGATGGGACATATACTGTAGGCTAAATAAGCCCTTTCTGCTTCAAGTTGCCCCAGGTCAGAGTGATTTATTTCAGCAACAACAACAACAACAACAAAACAGAAAAGAAGGACGTATCCAGTGACCTTCCTTCCCAGAGATCTCATCTCTTAAAGGCTCCAACGTCTTTCCATAGCACCAAAGCTGGGAAACAAACCCTTAAGACAAGGAGTCACTCAAGATCCAAACGACAGCATTTGTCAAAGTAACTACACAGGGCGCTGTTGAGGTTTGGTCTGTTACTATGTACTGTAATGCTACATTCTATACCTGTGGAGTGCCAGTTAGCTATGCCCCCCTCCCAAAAAAAACCAGACAGGAGCTGATCTGATGCAATCATAGTAGGGCCTTTTCATTCAAGCTAGCTTGGGCCCCTCAGCGCACCACCATCACACAGTTTTGGTGATGAGGAACCCCGAATATCTATTGGGTCAAGACTTTATAGTAAGCAGCCGGGGTCGGGGGGGAAGGTAAAGAGGGTGAGAGAGAAGAGAGGAAAGCAGCAACCTTGAGGATGGGGGCAAATTACCAAAACCAGAAATGAGAGAAATGGCATTGCCACTGATCCTGCATGGATTTAAAAAGATAATAAAGAGATTCTACGCCTGGCTCAATTTTAATATTTTTTTTTTACAATTACATGAAATGAGACAATTTCTTGAAAAGTATAAATGACCACAGTTTGCCCCCAAACAAATGGATAATGGAATCGCTATATATCTCTAAAAATAATTACTTTGTATTTTAAAAGAAAGAAGATCCTGGAGTGCCGCGGAAGAGTAAAGATTCTCCCAAAGAAACAGATCTGATGCAACTCACAGCAGGGTCTTTATTCTATTCAAGCTAGCTTGGGACCCTCCAGTGCACTGCCTACCACACAGGATGGTTTTGGCAGTGGGGATCCCTGAATATCTATCAGGGCAAGGCTTTATAGTAGGCAGCAAGTGGGGTGTAAGTGTGCAAGCATCTAATTGGAAAGCTACTGTGGCCTCTAACATAATTGGCTGATGCTGGGAGTCCTATCATAAACTTAATTTCTATTTCCCTCTGCATTGGTGGTCGTTAGGCAGGCTTATAACCTAGGGGTACAGGTTTGTTGGCAGAATAACCTGGAGACACTCATCTTGTTGGGGGTGTAACCTGGAGACACAGGTCTTCTTGGGGGTAAACCTAGAGACTGGAGCTAGGTTTGGGTTTTGTTGGGGAGTAACTTGGAAACTAATGCTAGGTACTGGCCTGTTAGTCTACGTGAGTTCAAAATTAGGTCAGCTTCTCTAAAATGGAGTCTAAAAAGTAAAAGATTTGGCCTCTCCCCCAAGGTCTAGTTGCCCAGGAGTGAATTCTCATGGTTACCAGCTTTTGTTGTGCAAACCTTGTTCCTTAATTTACAACTATTGGTTAAATAAAAATAGCTACAGCCAATTACTGCAAGATTAGAGGTAGGTGGGTTTGGAGTTACCTTGTTGGAGTTGCAGAGAGGGGAGAGGGAAGAAAAGACAGGGAGAGAGGAGGAAGGAGCCATGAGAGGAGATGGACCATGAGCACATGGCCAAGAGAAACAGCAAGTATATGGGGTATACCGCTGGGGATGTAGCCAGGCCAGCAGTTAGAAAAGTAGGGGATGACTTCCCAATAATTGTCAAAGCCAATAAGACAACCATTTATGTATTTTTATTCAGAGTTTCCTTTCTAAATCCCCCCATCCCCCATGCCTTTGGTTTGTTTTGGTTTTGAGCATTTAATAAGGATGAGCACATTCTTTCGGACAATCAAAATGTAATAATGGTCAAGTTCAGGAAAACTGGTATCAGGCAGTAGAGCTATTACATTCAACACATTCTCAATTGTGCCAGTTGCGAAAGGACCAGTTCACAATCCCATGTAGCTATCGCATCTTTTGACCCTTCTTTGAGATCCCTGTCAGTCTTTCATCTTGAGACATTGATGTCTTCTAGAGCCCAGGCTAGCTCTTGTGTAGAGTGACCTTAGAGCCCAGGCTAGCTCTTGTGTAGAGTAACCCATACTTATAGTCTTATTTTGTCTGTATGCTTACATTGATGTTCGGGAGGGAAGAGATACCACAGGAAAATGTTACTACAGGCTATTTTTAATTTCTAATTTTATTTTATTATCTCTGTGTATATCTACATGCATATGATGTGTGTATGAGTACGTGTGTCACGGCACACATATATGAGGGGCAGACAATGACTTTCAGTTCTCTTTTTCTACTGTGGGCCCCAAGAATCAAAGTCAGGTTGTTAGGCTTTTGTGGGAAGGGCTTTGTCCTCTAGACTTCTCGATGGTACTATTGTAAGGTATTTAAAGAGTTGGTAATTCCTGAAGCAATTAGAAAATAGTTACCAGGGTGTAGTGGCTATTCCTGGTTGTCAGCTTGACTATATCTGAAATGATGTACAATCCAGAATTAGAAGGCTCACCTGTGGCCCTAATCTGGAGGCTGAGAGATACAAGTTTCCGACCTGAATCTTGGCATGGAGATCTTGAGGTATAGTGGCTAACGAATCCCAGAAGATTAAGATAGGAAGATCTCTGAGTTCAAGGTCATCTGGGATTAAAGGTTCGGCATGTACCTTTAATCTGGGCCACACCTTTTGCTGGAGACCTATATAAGGACATTGGAAGAAGGAAGGCTGGCTCTGCTTCACCTGCTTGCCTTGTGGGACTGAGCAACTGCTGGATCCTTGGACTTCCATTCATAGCTGCTGCTGACCATTGTTGGGAGTTGGACTATAGACTGTAAGTCATCAATAAATTCCTTTACTACATAGAGACTACCATAAGTTCTGTGAATCTAGAGAACCCTGACTAATAAACAGGGAATCTTGGTTTTTTAATTTGATGAAAAATGATTCAGAGAAAGCCGTCCATCCCAATGCCTCACCTTGTTTCTAGCCTGAGAAAGGTACCATTCACTCTCAAAGTCTCTAGGGGGTGCCAACACCTGCTGTGGGGTTTGCTATCTGGTCTTCTAGTAGATTCTTACTGCCCTCAGGATCAGGTACCAGGAGCCTACAGAACCTGGGGACAGCATCGTACATTAATCTCAGAAGTCTGATAAGTTATGGTCACCGAAACACAAAGGAAATAGAGATTATCTTATAGTCTTCTGTAGGAAAGGCCAATTAAATGTAGTTAGAATAAAAATTGTCACCATTAGGCATTTACCCAGTAGTATCATCCTATTAGGCTGGTGTGGTAGCTCACGCCTGTAACCCTAACACTCATAAAAGATTACCACAGGTTTGAGGGCAACCAGGGGGGCATACTGAGCTTCAGGTTGGCCTTCCCTGCGGTGTGAGATCCTGAGTCATGAAATGAACCAATGAGCAAGACCCCACACTATTAGTACGGTTGAATATATCCAGATTTGTGTGGCATAGTCATTAGTGTATGAATGAATGTTCTAATTTAGCTAGAATGAGATTGTAGTGTTGGAAATAGCAGCCAAGTATTCCCAGATCTCCCATCTCTCAGAAAAAGGGGTCCACAAAACATTGACACTGTATCTTTAAAAGCAATTTAAGTCTTATCTAATTTCAACTCAGTCGAGCTGCTTCATCTCCCTTTTCCTGGGATGGGATTTCACACAGACTTGAGCAGCATTAGCAGAATACTGTGCCACGTCACTCAGGAAACCAAGGGTTTAAAGTAATACTGTGTTTATTGGTGCAATTTCCTCTTCGTTCCCTGGGGGTTTCAGTTGAAAGCAGGTGGGACAGAAGAGAAGAGCCCAGGCCTTCCGTAGCCATCTCAGTCTCTCCCTTATCCATCACTCCCTGAGACTGTGCTCACAGCTGGGAGAAGCAGAGCATGCAGTCATTATTTTCCTGCTTATCCCTTTCTTCATGATCAGCGAGTATCTGCTCATTAGAGCTGTCCATGTAGAGCTGACCTGCATTTAGAACTTCGTTCCAGAGCTTTTTTGAGATGCATATGGTGAGAGACCACTGAACTCTACTCACGCTATACCCAGGAGAGAGCCAGCTCTAGCCAGGGTGCCATTTTGAACAGGTCTTGAGGAAGAGTCTGGATTTACAATGTGCTCCTGGAGTTCTATACTTGGGAAATGGAACAGATACCAAGGTCAGGAAGTCCGGCCCATGGTGCCCAGCACACCACTATACTCAACAAGGCAGTGTACTCTGTGCCTCTGTGTGAAATGTGAAAGGGGACGAAGTCATTCAGACAAACCAGTGACCCACTGACGTCTTAGATCACATGATTTCCCAGTTCCAACATGTCTTTTTGAAACCCAGTGTCTGTCACCTACTCTGGAAACTTGAGGGGGTTGTTTTCTGTTTTCCTGACTATAAAACTAGATGATGAGAACCACAGGACTGCTCAGAGCATAAAACTTGATAAGCACTGTGTAAAGGCTTGATGCACAGAGGGAGAACCAGACTAGAGCATCCTTCATGGCTCCAAGTGGAGGAGAGCACATGATCTAGCTTCCTTCAAACCTGAACGACCTTCCTGTGCTCAGAGGAATTCTTCTGGCCTCAGCCATTCTTGTTTTGAGAGACAACATACAACCAGCTTTGGAAAGGGAATAATGGGTAAAGAAAGCATTCTTCGTGATTAGAAAATGAGGTATATATAAAAACAACGAGAAACCACTTAAGTAAGTTAATTGCATATTTATTTGGCATCTATGGACAAGGGAAACAAAACCACAATGTACAGTAAGTTCACCTGTCAAAAGTTCTGAATGGCCCATGCCATGTTGAAAGATAAGGATGAGCTGGGCACACCTTGAACTGTCCAGCACTCGGGAGGCTGAGGCAGGTGGATCTCTGAGTTCAAGGCCAGCCTGGTCTGCAAAGTGAGTTCCAGGACAGCCAAGGCTACACAGAGAAACCCTGTCTCGAAAAGGAAGGAAGGAAGGAAGGAAGGAAGGAAGGAAGGAAGGAAGGAAGGAAGGAAGGAAAGAAGGAAGGAACAAAGGAGAAAGGAAGGAAGGGAGGAGGGGAGGGAGAAAGGAAGGAAGGGAGGGAGGGAGGAAGGAGAAAGGAAGGAAGGAAAGAAAAGAAGAGGGTGGTCAGTCAGAGCTTTGACAGGAACAGCACAGTTGCTGGGCACACTGCTTCCACTCAAGCCTGTGCTCCTGGGGCCCTGAATTAAGAGGGGCCTGTGTGACTACACAAGGAGCCTGCAACTCCAAACCATGTCTAAGGTTGAGCAATTGCTGCTGTACATATGCCAGAAGCCAGGCATTTTCCCTCAGCAAAGCCTTATTAGTCTGTGATTTGACATTATCTAATGGATGGATCGTATGAGAAAAAAATGTGTATTGGTTAGCACTGGCTAGCTGTGGTTAGCATTGTCTGTGTCTCAGGATAAAACAGACATCGTGTTAATGATTACGGTCTTTAGTCTGTGCTAGATCTTTTAGAGATATGGGGTTAGAATTGTTAAGCAGCTCAAAGCACAACTGTTCAGCACCAGCAAGTTCCCAGCGTCCCCTTCCTCCTCTGACAAATGAGAATGCAGAGATGACTGATCCTAGAGCCACTGCTGGGATCCAGGTCACAAGGCCCCCCAAGGAGGAAAAGACACATCTCTCGTGAGCTTGTTCTGCAGGCTTCAGAGATGTGTGACTACAGAGAGCCGCCATCCATCAGGGATGTTCATCAAAGACAGGGCAGTGCTAACCTGCCTCGTACCCAGCATGAGTTCTCAGCATCCCACCAGAATCCACCTCGATGAACAACTCTCCGTTCTCTATATAAATGGAAGATATTTCTGTGAGTTTCTAATCCATGATGTGTTTTCTAAAGATGTATTCATAGCATAAGTCAGTGAAGTTGGTCTTTTTTTTTTTTTTTTTAAGATTTATTGATTATGTGCAAGTACACTGTAGCTGTCTTCAGACACCCCAGAAGAGGGCATCAGATCTCATTACAGATGGTTGTGAGTCACCATGTGGTTGCAGAGATTTGAACTCAGGGCCTTCAGAAGAGCAGTCAGTGCTCTTAACCGCTGAGCCATCTCTCCAGCCCGAAGTTTGTCTTATTAGACAGAAATTCACTGAGGTACATTTACCATTTCAGAAGGTCACAAAAACCTATGGCAATGCCAGTTCTGTACCTGATTGGAAAATAACTTACTCCTGAAGTAGACAAGCCCTACATAGGGTGAGTTTGCCTGAGTCTTGGCATCTGACAGCTACACTCTGGTGGCTGGTCCAGTTGTACCAAAACATTCACATCCTGAAGTACATATTACTGTTAATCCTGATTTCTCCAGAGAAAAGCCAACCCCACCATTTTGGGCCAAATTTGAAGCAAGCTTTATTAAATATTAAATACTGACCAAGAGGTGGACTTTGATCAGGACCATTCTCTGGAATTTCAGCTGGATGGCCTGAGACATGTGCTACAAGGGTTTATAAAGACAAACCTATAAGACACCCTACTTTCCCACAAGGCTTTGTTATTTTCCAATAACTACAATTCCCAGCACTCCAGGAAGTTACCTGGGCAGTTGGGGCTTACAGGTTAATTTTGGACATTACAGTACCACAAATGACTCTTCTCTATCTCTCCCATATGGTACAATTATAGTATTACAGATGCACCTTGACTTAAAAATATCATGACCTATGATTTTGTTTTTGTTAGTTTTGAGACAAGGTCTTACTGTGTAACATAGTTTGGTCTAGAACTTAGTATGTAGTTTAGTTGACCTTAGATTCACCATGTAACCCACGACATCTTCAAACTCTTGGTTCAGTTTCCTAGGTGCCAGGACATGTACCACCACTGCCGACAAGACTTGGGATTTTTGATAATGGTGTAAAAGCCACACCTTTTCGATGGAAACACCCCTGGAGATTTT
The DNA here is from genome assembly GCF_008632895.1 of Mastomys coucha. Lineage (NCBI taxonomy): Eukaryota > Metazoa > Chordata > Mammalia > Rodentia > Muridae > Mastomys > Mastomys coucha. The sequence continues at coordinate 90,621,598 of NW_022196906.1, read as the reverse complement.
GCACTTTGGGTTCTTTCCGTGGCTAGGTAGTAAGTGGTTCGATTGTGTGCTGCGGCACAGCTGGAAGCAGCAGGGAGCCGCCCACAGCAAGCAAACCATCATGAGAGTAAACTGCTCTGCAGTGTGCTGGAGGTTGGGGGCGGGGACACTGATGTTGGCAACACTGGGTGTGGTAAATGCATTCCACTTATGGAATTTTCTGTGTATGATGAGTTTATCAGAATATAACCCCATTTCAAGTCGAGGGGCATCTGCTTGTGGGTTCGGGTATACCGTGTGTAATTTTATTCCAAGATGATTAAAGAGAACCCTACCAAATATTTTTCATGAAAGGGGAGGTTTATCAGAAAGGCTAAAGACCTTGGAAGTTCTAGATTCTCTCCTGATTTTTTTTTTCCTTTTCTCCCCCACCCCCACCCCGGGCTGGCCTCAAACTCTCTGTGTAGCCCAGGATGACCTTGAACTTCTGAACTTCCTCCATCCACCTCCAAAGCTCTTGAATTACAGGCGTGCACCACCAAGCCTGCTTTATGTGGGACTGAGAATCAAACCAGAGCTTCGTGCAGACTAGGAAGCAATCTGTCTGCGGAGAAGTGTCTCCGGCCCTGCTTTTGTTTCTGATGCTTATCGCCCTGCACCGAAGCACCTTAATAAGTGGTTTAAACAAGACAGATCTGTTTCTCTTTCTCATGAGTGAAATCCAAGGAAAAGTGATTGCAGCTGGCACGGCAGTTCCGGCAGTCGCCGGGGACCCGGGCTCCTTCTATGCCTCTTGTTCCCTTATCTTAATGTCAAGCTTTCATTTTCAAGGCTGGGTCTAAGATGACACTGGCCCGCAGGTCGTCACAATCACGGGCTGAGCAGGAAGCTAGGAATGGCAGGAGGGCAACGGGGTACCTTGCAGCTGTCTGTGCCTTGCTAAGGAGCTTACCCAGAAGCCCCATCCAACAGCTGCTGTTCATCCCTTTGCCCCGCCTACTGTTAAGAGAGGCTGAGAAAAGCCATCTCGCAGCTGAAGTGCATTGTTCTATGGGATGAAATCCGGAGTGATTAAAAAAAAAAGGAAGCAAGGACATTGGCGTGGCATTGAGTGATCTCAGTGACCTGCTCAGAGTGTCGATAATGGAGAAATACCTTCCTCCCCGGACGGACGGAGAGCTGATGACCTTTCAAAGAACAAAGCCTGCGCCATTCACGAGACATTCCATCTAATTGTGGCACCCTCCACCCACGGTGTGCTGGCCTGAGCCAAGTGACAGCCTCCGAGCTATCCTTTCCTTATCTGTACACGAAAGACAGAAATAGAACCTACCCTCTGGAGTCACCATGAACTTTAAAGAAGAGCCCTGCCAAAGCCTTGAGTAGATTCACCTTCTCCTGCCCCGTCACACACTTAACAGTAAGCAGCGCTGGGCCCTCCAGTCAGGAAGCCGGCCGCACTGTTCCACCCACAGTTCAGTGAGCTAGAGGAAGTGAGTCTCAAGGAAAACACCCGCCTCACACCTGTCAGCTCTTGGCCCCCAACTCTGCGGGAAGGATTGCGAGACAGCTGGGTTTGGTTTTTCTGGGCTCTTCTCTGCGATCCTTTCCGGCAGGGGCAGCCAGCGGCCAAACTCTGGAGCATAGTCTAGTCCCTTGCAGCATCTGCCTCCCCGTAGACAAGTAAAGCTCCGAGTGGGGATCCTGTGAGCTTCTCATCCCCTTCTCCACACAACATGCTTTTTAAGGGACGTCTCTCCCTCAAGCATCATTTACATCCAGAAAAACCAGAGCTCCTGGGAAACATGGCTGACTCCCGGGCCAGGACAGGACCTTCTATATACAAGATAAATTTGGGATAGCTCACATCCAGAGAGCACAAAAAACCAGAGCCAATAGACAGGACACAGTGGAAGCCCAACTAGAAGGCCAACACTTCCGGTGGCCAAAGACAAAGTGGCTTCTGCATCAAAAACAATAATGATTAAAATATATAGGAACATATGGTTTTCAAACACTTTATTTTTAGCTTATCTTGTGTGTAGTGTATGTATGTCATGTGTGTATATAGATGCATACATGTGTCTATGGAGGATGGAACCCAGCGTCAGGTGTCTCCTGTTGCTTTCCACCTAATTATTTCTCTTTTTTCTTTTTCCTTTCTTTCTTTCTTTTTTTCTTTTCAAGACAGGGTTTCTCTGTGTAGCCCTGGCTGTCCTGGAACTCACTCAGTAGACCAGGCTGGCCTCGAACTTAGAAATCTGTCTGCTTCTGCCTCCCAAATGCTGGGATTAAAGGCATGGGCCACTATTGCCAAGCTCTTTCTTTCTCTCTTTCTTTCTTTCTTTCCCTCTTTATTTATTTATTTATTCATTTATTATTTGTCTTTTACTTATTCACTTTACATCCCTCTCACTGCCCACATCCCAGACACTCCCTCCCACAGTCCTTTCCCCCACCCCCTCCCCCTTCTTCACTGAGATGGGTACTCTCCCCTACACTGGCACATCAAGTCTCTATGAGGCTAGGCACATCCTCTTCCACTGAGGCCAGACAAGGCAGCCCAGCTAGAAGAACATATCCCATGTATAGCCAACAGCTTTTGGGATAGCCTCCACTCCAGTTGTTCAGGACCCACATGAAATCCAAGCTGCACATCTGCTACATATGAGCAGAGAGACCTAGGTCCACCCTGAGCATGTTCTCTCATTAGTAGTTCAGTCTTTTAGAACCCCAAGGGTGCAAAAGGATCTTTGTCAACCCTGCATCTGACAGAGGACTAATATCCAAAATTTATAAAGAACTTCACCTTATTTTTTGAGGTAGGGTCTTTCACTAAGATCCCAGAGTTCACGGATTCAGCAGATTGTCTGGCCGAAAGCCAGGGACCCCCTGTCTGCCTCCCTCACACAGAGATTACAGGTACACACTGATGAGTATAACCCTTTACATGGATCCTGAGAACTTGAACTTAGGTCCTCATGGTTGTTCAGGAAGCATTTTATTTACTGAGCTGTCTTCTCTGGCCTCCAGTGTGAACACTTACTCTGGTGTTCTCATTGAATGTTGAAAGGTCACTGTCCTGAGAAAAGGTAATTGAGAGAATTGAGTAGAAATATTTGTTCTGTCTTCACTGGGTAGGTTATATTCCTAACTAATCAGATAATTGATGGTTATTTTACCTTTATAGGATAATCATAGCTAATAAATGGTTGAATCAGAACTCCCTGGCTCCCCACTTTTTGCAAGTCCTAAGCCATCCTGGATCTGAGCCATAGCCATTCATGGTCTGAAGCAAGGATGTGAAAGGTGAGGTCATCCACCAGTGATGGATAAATCCAGATGATCGAAGCCTTGAGCTTTAACCAGCCTTAACTCTGGAAAAGCACACTGCCCTGGCATCACATGCTTCTAGGTGAGAGGCCACAGAAATTACCCAGCAGCCTGGGGAAACAGTCCTCCAAAAAACCGAGCCTCTCCATCATCCCTCCACTTTACAGGTGTGAAAGAGCATATTAGGATACGGTGTGGGGACACAGTCCTTCGGGTCCTGGGGGCTGGAGCATCTGCAGGTGAAATGGGTCTGTTCCTTCAGTCTATAGATGGGGTGGGGTGCGATGGAGGAGAGGGTGTGGATGCAGATTCAGATGATTGTGGGAGGCGCCAAAGACAGCTAAGCCATATGCAAGAGACGGAGAATTCCGATTTAGAAAAGCCAACATCAGAAAGACACTTAAGAAGACAAAGGGGGAATCATGAACATGAAAAAGACAGTGGAAGGCTTTAATCACCACAACTGGCAGTACAATAATGATATTTTCTAATGCTCTTCTTAATTTTTAAATATAGATTTATCTAAGTTCTATTTTATTGAAACCCTCACACGGGTACCATCTGTACCACCAGCCCCATCCTGAAATCCTTTGCATGCCATCTCCCTTCAAACTCCAAATTCATGTTATCTTCTTTATTATGATTATGTGCATATACAACCTACTGCATACATTTAGCGTTGCTCGTATCCACGTGTCCAGCCTGGCAACAGGACCGGGGGACACCCGTGCGTGAGACACCCCTGGAGAGAACCTGCTTCTCACTCTCCCAGCAGGCACCAACCACCTGCAGCTCTTCACCTAGAGGTGGAACCATGTGGAAGTTTCCCTGTTCACACTGGCAGGTCACCTGATGTTGTTAAGCCAATCTCAGTCACTTTTTATTAAGTCTTTGTTGGAGGTGCAACGATGCGATAGGTCTAGCTCCAGCAAATGCTCCAGCAGAAACAACCTGTAAGAGGAGACTGGAGGAATGGTAGAAGAGCATCCGGAAGATAGAGACACACCCTCCTGCCAGGGTGGTGGGAAGCTGCCTGGATGCACACCTGTGCTCAGCCCCCAGCCCCAGCCCAGCCCCACCCCCAAGGCCATCCTGGGCCTAATGGTCAAGGACCATGGTTGAGGAATACAATTAGCCCTTCCACCTGACTTTGAGGTAGAAAAAGAGAGCTGATAAGTTTACCCCAAATTGGATTGCTGAAAAGCTCCACACGCAACTGACGCATTGATCTCTCGGCCCTAGTCTCTGAGGAAGCCTGACCTGTGGAAGTCCACTACCCCTCTGTCTTTTCTTCTGTTCCAGCCAAGAGGGGGCTCCCCTTCCCCAATATGACAAGTGCCAGAATCCTCTTTTCCTTAGCTAGCTTGCATCAAATGGTACCTCTGAGCCTATCTCTGTGATCCAGGAATTGAAAGCTGTAAGGGGTAACTTGGTCCTCTCTAATGCTACCCAGCTTCCCCAAAGCCACAGCAGGCTGAGTGGGGCAGGTAACAGCTCACTATTGCTACCAAAGGGGAGGGACTTGATCCCTGACAAAGAAGACACATGATGGCCCTCTATCATTTCACCATGACCTGTCCTCTACTTCCTCATCTGTAAATGAAGATGCCATGGCCTACCTGAGGTCTCAGTGGGCTCCATCAAGTTCCTGTCACCCAAACCTGGGATGAAGGATGGGCTTACATCCCTTCCTTTTTGAAGACACGGACCTCAGACTTCAGAGTCCCCTAAAGCCTGCATATGTGTGCATTATAACAGTCATGGTACATCACCCTACCCTGGTGTCAGGTAGCCCTAGAACTGGCAATTTAATAAGTGTAACAATAAAACTAGGAAGCTGCCGGGCAGTGGTGGCACATGCTTTTAATCGCTGCTCTTGGGAGGCAGAGGCAGGCAGATTTCTGAGTTCAAGGCCAGCCTGGTCTAGAGTGAGTCCAGGACAGCCAGGGCTACACAGAGAAACCCTGTCTCAAACAAAACAAAACAAAACAAACTAGGAAGCTGATGTATTCTGCTACATGGAAATTGAGTAGGCCACCATAAGGTGTTTATAGAATTCATCCAGTGGGCCTGGCAGGCTAGCTGTGCTTCAATCCAAGTGTGCTCAGTCAAAACTCTTTTTAAAAAAAATATTTTTTAATCATGCAAAAAAATACTTTGGGGTTTGGGGCTGGAGAGATGGCTCAGCGGTTAACAGCACTGACCTCTCTTCCAGAGGTCCTGAGTTCAATTCCCAGCAACCACATGGTGGCTCACAACCATCTGTAATGGGGATCTGATGCTCTCTTCTGTTGTGTCTGAAGACAATGACAGTGTACTCACATACATAAGATAAACAAATCTTTTAAAAACATTTCTATTATGATGTGACTGGGTTTAGTCAAGGAGTCTGGCATCTGGCTTCACTTGTCCCCACTTTTGATACCACAAGGTAAGAAACTTTTCTACATTTTGCCTTTCTTTGAGTCTACAGTGTATACAAGAAGCCACGAGTTTAACATTCACCATCTAGAAATAATCTGGTGAAGTAGATCGGGCATGTAAGGTTTGGGAAGCAGACCTCCCGTTTAAATCCTGAGTGTTAAGCATGTCTGTGAGCCAGTTTCCACATCTAAAAACAGGTGAGGGTGAAAGTATATTTTACTATGGCATTTAAATGAAGAAATTGGATTTTTTCCACAAATGGGCATTTCCCCTCCCTTCTGTGTACCACTGCTTCCAGGATAACATGTGCCTCCTCTGAGGGCAGCAAAGCGGGGCTCCCTGTGGGAATTGAGCTATGTGACTTGCCTCCTTTGTGTGCGTACGTTTTGTTCACCATCTGTCCGGCGAGCCAAGGCCAGCTGCCACACAAGCTTAGTCTGCTCCACCTCTGCCAGCCTGGGGGCTGTGCACGGCCTCCTTTAAAACAATGTCCAGGATGCTTGGGCTTTGTATGCGCCTGTGGCCTCTCTCACTCAGAGCCAAGCCCACATAGGCACACACAGAAAGGGATGCGGGAGAGAGAAGGACAGGGTTTGCTACAGTGGCCTGGATTTGCCTTCCCTCACTATTGAGCTCAGGCACTGGCAATTTTGTTCACAGGGTGGTTCTGACCATGTGTGGGGACTGACCAGAGAGAGTCGTATATGTGTATGTATGGATCATGCTTCACATATTGCTCATTCTGTCTCTTTCCGGCTTGTCTGTATGCTCCTGGCTGGGCATCAATTATACATTGTGATTAGGGGTCTTCATTGAGGAAGTTCCTTTGACAGGATTAGGTTCTCTGTGCAGGGAGAACTTGCAGAATGGGGTGTGTGGTTATGTACAGGGACAAGGAAGATGAGGGGAGGAAAGGAAGTGGAAACAAATAAGGGGAAAGGATGTTTTTAAATACCGCGAGCAGTAGTTTCCCCATGTGTATTTGTACGTATATATGACTTTGAACATTCCGGCTTTACTGTTTCAAGTCCAAATGAGTGCAGAAAAGACACAAAAATCATTAAGCAAATTTGCCTTCACCAAGAAAGAAATCAAATGAGCGCTTTGTAGAAGATTGCTGCAGACTTCGTACATTTGTTTGTCATTGACAGCCCTGTAAGGCAGACAGCTTCATTCACAGCAAAGCACAGGAAACGGGGACTCAGAGAAGGCCAGAGAATTACCCACAATCACACAGGTGGCAGGTGGCGGATGCTGACACAGGCCCAGGTTTGTCTGGCTCCAGAGTCTCTGTTCACCTCAGCAGGCACCAGTCTCCTGACAGACATGCAGCTGGTGCTGGCATTGTTTGCTCCTGGATGGGCTGTGTGACTTAGTGTGGCAGGCATGGGCTTCCGGCATCTTCCCTGGAATGCAGGCCTTCCCCTCATTCTGTCAGTCAAGGTGATCTGAGGCCTTAAGTGGGACGCTTAGATATGGACAATCACTGGAATTCCCAATGTAAATGCTTCTCTTTCCCCTGCTGTGCTGGGGTGGCTCAGGGATCTCCTTGGTGGAGAAGGGAAGTGTGGGATAGCTCTGGCCAGAGAGCAGCAGGCCAACTGTGATGGCCCCAAGAAGAGAAAAACAGGCCGCAGTGAAGAGGAGGAAATGAAGTTGAAGAGTTGAGAGAGAGGAATGACTGGAACCCTGGAAACAGACACACACACACACACACACATACATGCATTCAAACATATACACACACATATATACAAATACATACACACAAACATATACATGCACATACATATACATACACACAGACACACACATAGACACAAACATATACACACAAATGCATGCACACATATGCACAAACACACACATACACATATACATACATACATACATACAAACATGTACATGCATATACAGACTTACACATAAATATATGCACATACACACAATACATACATACAAACATATACATACACACACATACATACAAATACACACACATATACACACACATACACACACACACACACACACACACACACACACACACACAAGGTCTGATTGCACTTACGAGTATCTCTAATGTGGTACTGAATGGGTATGCCAAGACTGAATTCTGCTCTTCCTGTTCTCTGGCAGGACCCTTCAGTCTCTCATCAATGGTGTAAGTGGATTTATAATATCTTAGACAGTATCATTTATCAGGTGGAGGATTTTGCTTTTATTCTTGTTTGTTTTCCTGAGAGGTTTTTAAAAATCATAAATAAGAAATAAATTTTATTAGATGTTTTTTTCTTGATAATCAAGAGTTCTTTTTTTAGTGTGTGGGTATTCTGGATTGCATTGCTTGATTTCTGAATCTTGATGTTGACTCAGTTTGCATTTCTGGCACAAATCTTTTTTTGTTAGTTTTTCCTGAGACAGTGTCTCCCTATGTAGGCCCGGCTGGCTTCTAATTTAGCGATCCACCTGCCTCTGCCTTCCAGGTGCTGAGATTAAAGGCATGAACCACTATGCCCAGCTCTTTGGTATACATCTTACTTGGTCTTATTGTATTACTATTTTTTAAAAAATACACTTTAAAATTATGTTTGCTAATTAAAAAGATGATTTTCATTTTAAATACATGAATGCTTCGCCTGCATGTATGTCTGTGCGTCACATGAGTGCCTGGCGCCCATAGAGGCTAGAAGAGGGTGTCAGGCCCCCTGGAGCTGGGGTTACAGATGAGTGTGGGTACTGGGAACAAGACCCGCATCCCCTACAAGAGCAACAGGTGCTCACAACTGCTGAGCCATCCCTCCAGCCCCTAATCTGTTAATTTTAAAAAGGATATTTGCATCTGTGTCCACAACAGTCTGTTTTTCTTTTCTTACAGCGTCTCTGGCTTTCAGAGTGAATTGGGAGGCCTTCTTTCCTTTTCTATTTTCCAGAGGAGTCTATGTAGACCAAGTATTATTTTCTCCATAAAGACTTAGTAGAAAACACAAGTACAACCATCCGGGACTGGAAACTTTTTGTGGAAATATTTTTAACTCAGAATTTAAAATTTTTTTTCCAGTTTCTCAGGATGTCTGCTTCCTACTGACGGAGTTGTGCACATTGGTATCTTTCGAGGCATTTTCCCATTTCTTCTGCATTATCAAATGCACAAAGCTGTCCCTAAAGCTGTGCACAGGGTCATGTGTTAACTTTTCACCACTGTGACGATTACATTGAGAGGAGGGACAATTTATTTTGGCTCAAAGTTTCAAAGCTTTCAGTCCCGCTTTCTGTCTCCATTGGTTTTGGTCCACGGGGATTGTGGGATCTGTCATCTTGGTAGAAGGCTATGGTGGAGCAGAGACTCATAGCAGCTAAACACAGACAGACAAACCCGCCCAGAGCAAGATATGGACCCTCCAAGGAGGTGCCTCCGAAGCTCTTTCCTCCAGCTAGGCTCCACCTCCCCCAAATTCCAGCACCTTCCTTAATAGCTCCACAAGTGGGGGCCACGCTTTCAACATAGGAGTCTGTAGGAGTGTGGCCTAACTGTTTTCCCCAAACTAAACATTCTCTCCCAGAGGGAGACTCAGGAGGTTCAGCAAGATAACAAAACTTACAAGCCTCAGAAGCTAACAGAAAGTTACAAGCTTCACCAGTTGCACATGTTACAATTGCTGCGGAGGGAAGCTGGGTTCTGTTGTTCAGGGAGCACGAGGGATGTATCCTCTGATGTCATCAACCATGCTGGGTGGACCTTTCTGTTCTGCAGCTACTGTTGACCTCGCATCCTATAAACATTCCCTCGCTGTCGTCCTGTATGGAACCCTAGAAGCTCACTGGGTCACTATGCAAGATTGGGGCTGTTTCATGTGTCTGTTGTGGGTGCCTTTTCCGGTCCATGGTCTTCTGTTCTTGCAGGAAAAAAAAAAATCACACACATTTCATATTCAGATCGTAACAGTGGGATAAAAGGTTTTCTGTTATCCTTATAATGCTTATAGGTCTCGTTAATTAACATTTATTCTTTTGTTAATGAGAGTGAATTTTTCTTGATTAGTTTGGCTAGAATTTAAACAATTTTATTTTTCTTTAAAAAAAAAACTAGCATTTAACTGATTTACATTTTGTTTGTTTGTTTCCATGTCCACTAATTTGTAGTATTCTATTTCTTATTTTTATTTTTGGCTTGCAGTTGAGTTGCCCTGGTATCTTAACCATTGAGCTCTCTCCACCCACTATGTCACTTTTCTTATCATTCCATTTTAGTTTTTTAAGAGACTGTCTCTTTAATTTGTGAGTTATTAAAAGGTTTGTTGCATAATTTCCAAGTAGTACATGCCCTAGGCATCCTTCAGTTCGTGATTTCTGGTTTAATTCTCTCTCTCTCTCTCTCTCTCTCTCTCTCTCTCTCTCACACACACACACACACACACACACACACACACACATGATTTGACTTTGTATCCTGTAGCTTCTTTTAAACAAGATTGGATTGGTCTCATGACTCAGTGTATAGCCTACTTTCATTTTCCATGTCCATTTATGAAGTGTATATGAGTGTATATTCTGCTTTTCAGAGGTAGAATTAAATGCCAGTAGATTGATCTGTGTGATTTTGATGTATTTAAATTTACTGTATGGCTAATTGTGTATTCTGTCTTGGTGAACATATTCCATAGACTTGAAAAAAGCATGCATTGGACCGGTGACATTGCTCTGTGGATAAATACAACTACCGCTAAGCCTATGACCTAAATCCAATCCCCAGAGCACACATGTGTATGTGTACATTGCACACACCACAATAAATAAATAAATAAATAAATAAATAACTGTAAAAAATTAAAAAAAAAAAACATGTATTCTGTAGGCTGTTCTGTAGCTATTGCCAGATCAATATTGCTAATAGTGTGGATGACACTTGCTGTTTTTTTTTTTTTCTCAGAAGTTAAATTCCAGACTTGATGAAGTCATTTTTTGTCCCAAACATTTTATAAGCTTCCTGGTTCTGACTCAGATCACCAATTCCCTTGGTCTTGCTCCACCAGAACCATACATCATCAGGAACTCTTTCATAACATGCACTTTGATAAAAAAAAAAAAAAAAAAAAAAAAAAAAAAGAGGTGGTACTGAAATCTTGAATTGTGTCCTTAAAACTGTTGCTACTTTCTCTTCATTCATAGTGTTGCTCCATAATCTTTAAAGCCATGACATGAAGCACACACATATTGACTACTGAAATGCCTAACTGGTTAATGCCTTTATAGTCATCAAGTCACCCTTTTTATCTCCCTACTGCCACTAATATGGGCACTATGCTTTTATGATACTTGTTATTTGCCTGCTGTATTTTTGAAGTTTGTTTTTATTTTTATTTATGTCTATATGAAGGACTTGCCCTTGACAGCTAGGGAAGGATGTCAGATCTCCTAGATCTAGAGTCATGAGACAGCTGATGTGGGTGCTGGGAACCGAACTTGGGCCCTGTTCAGGAACAGCCATTGCTCTTAACTGCTGAGTCATCTTCTCTAGCCCCATCCACTACTTCATCTTCCTTTGCCTCATGATTCTTGGTTAAATTCTTGTGAGGTAATTCAGAGATTTAATTCAAAGAGTGCTCATTGGCCTCTCCTCCATGGTCCCTGTTTCACCCCACAGAGACAACTGTTATTGAGGTCTCCCCTTGTATAACTGTAAAACTATTTTACAAACACGAGCACATGGAGGGAAAAAGTGTGTAGCTACTTTTTAAAATAAAATAAAACTGTCTTGTTTGGGGAATAGGGTTTGGAATTTCACACACTGTATTTAGTTTCATTTCTCTCATTTGATATATGTGTTGACTTCTACATCACCATGGTTAGAGAGACACCACATTTTCTACATAACACACAGCACTCCAATACAGGGGTTATCCCATTTCCTATCAAGGGGTTATCAATGGTTTTTTGTCATTACAATCCACAGTGGGATGATGAACTCAAACTCATAAAGACGTGTTTGAGCACATGTGTGAGTACACGCATAGGATAAATTCATTTCAGTGGAACCTCCCGTTGAGAAATGTCAATATTTACAGCTTTGATGGGCATTGCCCAGTTATCCTCCAAGTACAGCTTTGATGGGCATTGCCCAGTTATCCTCTAAGACAAGCTTATGCTTGGCCTCTGCACCAGGAACTCTTCAGGGGCAGTTTGATATCAGGAGTCCATAAGCATGCTCAGTCACTCAACAGTATTAGCTTTCCACTCAAAGAGAAGCTGCGCATTTGAGATCAATAAAGGTTTAATTAAGTGTCTCTACACTTTAAGGTTATTAGTCATAGAATATTTATTATACTAAGAAACAATTTGTAGGTTATATTTTGTTCCTTGTGTAAGAATTCACAAGTGTATATGACTGCTCAGCAGTAGCCCATCATAACTCAAGTAGACTATTATAAATTAAATAGCTTATAATAAATTAAATAGCCTGTCATGAGAATTACCGATAGCCATTTCTAAGAGCGAAACTCAAAAAACTTTCAACATTTCAGTATCAGCAAAAATTATACTTAATAAGAATAGATATATATTTTATACTATATAGGAGCTCATTTCCAAAAGTAAGGAAGCCTGGTCTCAGGAGGGTCTTAGGATAGCCTTGATTATACCAACCATGTGGGAAATGGTTGGTGTCCTTAGATCATCATCATGGTGTGTAGCCTCGAAAGTTTTAACCTTTTTGTAGGCAAATGTCTTGCTTGCACTTCTGTGTTACTGACCATGTTTCTCTATTGTGTGTGGAATTTGTTACTAAATAGAATGTTGATCATTTTATTTATTGATGAGGTCATTTGATGTGATCAAGAGAACAGTCCTCCATCATGTGAAGTTACAAATACGTCCCTCCAATTTCTTTGTTTTCAGCCTTACAGAATTTTCCACACTTTTTGAGTTTAATTTAAAATTTCCTTTGTGGCATCCTAGAAGAAGTCAAGAACAAAACAGAAGTTGTAGATGCTTCAAACAAGGATGTGATGTGGTCTGATGTAAGCTTTAAATGTGGAACCCACATCTCAGGAGGCAAGGCATGACTGCGGAGAGCATCACCATGCCTGGTTCCCTTGGCCATACTTGTCTGGATCTGCAACTGGAATGATAACAAAGTGTTGCTTCACTAATATCATGCAATTGTTAGCTGGTGTTCTACAGTAAGAAAGAGCTGGCCTCTGTGTGTGTGTGTATTTGTGTAGATATAAATTCTATTAACAGTTTATTTTATTATTTTCTAATTATATCATATGTGGAGTGGAGGTTATGTGCACAAGAGTTAAGTGTCTGTAGAGATCAGAGACATTGGATCCCCTGGAGCAGAAGTTACAGGCATTTGTGAGCTACCTGACATAGGTGCTGGGTACCAAACTTGGCTCCTCTGTAAGAGCAGTACACTCCCTTAACCACTGAGCCATATCTCCAGTCTCTACATATGAATTCTTTCTTTTTTTAAGATTTATTTATTTTGTGTATGAGTACACTGTAGTAGCTATTTTCTTTTCTTTTTCTTTTTCTTTTTTTTTAGATTTATTTATTTATTTTATATGTATGAGTATACACTGTAGCTGTACAGATAGTTGTGAGCCTTCATCTGGTTGGGAATTGACTTTTAGGACCTCTGCTCACTCCAGTTGGCCCCGCTCACTCAGGCCCAAAGATTTATTTATTATTATAACTAAGTACACTGTAGCTGCCTTCAGACGCACCAGAAGAGGGCGTCAGATCTCATTATGAGTGGTTGTGAGCCACCATGTGGTTGCTGGGATTTGAACTCAGGACCTTTGGAAGAGCAGTTGGTGCTCTTACCGGCTGAGCCATCTCACCAGCCCTGTAGTAGCTATTTTCAGACAGACCAGAAGAGGTCATCAGATCTCATTATAGATGGTTGTGAGCCACCGTGTGGTTGCTGGGAATTGAACTCAGGACCTTTGGAAAAGCAGTCAGTGCTCTTAACCACTGAGCCATTTCTCCAGCCCTACATATGAATTCTTAATGAGCTCATTGGCTTTGATTTATCATTTCATATGTTTCGGTGCTCAGTGCCTTCAGGGGTCCCTTTTGATGTATACTGTGCATGTTGCTAATATTTCGTGACAGTACTGATGCTCAGTGCTTATCTTGCATCTGCCTAGTCCCTATTCTCGAATCAGCCACTCTGAAATCCCTGGTTCCTCAGAGTAGAGAAGAATGGCTTTTCGAAATCAGGAATTATGCATGCACTAGTGTGTGCTTATTACCACCAGGGCATCAATTGTTTGGGGCCCTTCTGCCGGACAAATCCAGAAACACTGCTATCCACACTTTCACGCCACACTGTTGGGTCTGGCTGTCTTGTCCATTCACAGTTAGGTCTCTTTTCAACCTCAATGACAGCCACTTACCAACCTTGTACAATTCCTTAAGTTGGTATGGAAAGACCATGAAATGTATAGAAAAAAAAGTTTTAGCCGGGCGGTGGTGGCGCACTCCTTTAATCCCAGCACTTGGGAGGCAGAGGCAGGCGGATTTCTGAGTTCGAGGCCAGTCTGGTCTACAGAGTAAGTTCCAGGACAGCCAGGGCTACACAGAGAAACCCTGTCTCGAAAAAAAAAAAAAAGTTTTAATGAACTTGTCATGGATCTTCTAGGAACCACCCTTAAAGGCTTCTTCAGTTTCTGTTCAGAAAGATTCACAACAGAAACTAGAATTAGGTTCACTGATCAGTAGAAATTAATATAGGAATACAAAGAACTTGATGCCCAGAGATAGCAAACCTTACAGCACTGGGAATCTCTTGTAGTAAGCTATTCCTTATAGACTTTGCTTTGGCCAGAGAGTGCATAGACAATGAGACTAGACAATGTGTATGGTACAGAGAAGACAAGTACCTCATGGTCACTGCTGTATATGCCAGGATCAATGCGCAGCCTGGTCCTGAGCAGAGTGACTGAGATGACATAAAATAATTAGCCTGGGCTTTATTAGAAGAACCAGCCTGCCTTGCTAAGAGCATGGTCAGGATGCAATGAAAGAGACAAACGGAGAAAGGTCTAGTCGAAAGACTCCCACTCCCGTTGTAGTTTTGCATAAGGGCTTTCTTACAGAGGTCTCCATGTTTCATATGGTTATTTAGGATGGGCTGTGGTTCAAGGCAGCCTGGTTCCACGTATGTGATGCAGCTATTCCACATGCTTTACAGGATCCTGAGCCACTAAGATGATCACACATTTGGTTAGACAGTGTAAACACAGAAAGTGGTGCAGGCAGCCTCTTCCGCTGCACAGGGTCAGCAGGTGCAGACGCCCACAACCAAGCAAAGTAACAAAACCTAGAGGACCACGCGTGTTTCCAAGCTTGAACAGAGGAACCTAAGAAGCTCTTCAGAGGAGCAAAGTGGCATTTGTGGCCATCCAGATCTAGAGATTTTAGTTCACGTGTACATATGCCTGTGGGTGCTGACAGCATTTAGCTGATGTGTGGAATTCTCTTTAGTCTCACCTGTGCTGGGCAGTAGAGTCATAGCTGCTAATTGTGAATACAGAGAGGGCAAAATACATTAGGATTTTTATTGTAATTTTTTCAAGTAGAAAGCTAACTCTCTCTGTCTCTCTGTCTCTCTCACATCACACACACACACACACACACACACACACACAGACATCGGTGAAGAAGCTGCACATACCATGGGTCTTCGTTAAAATGGTTCATACTGACTGGAGCTCTCATTTCAGACCAGTCTTCAGCCACAGTGTTTGGCTGTGAGCACGATGCGCCTTCTTACAGTTTCTTTTCCTCCCTGGAGTTTGTAATTTGTTCGTATAAAACATTCTTTAAATGTTTGGGTTCCTGTCTGTAAGCCGGCAGGTATAGAGGCTGCCAGAAATCCCAGGATTTGAGTATATGACAGGCTCTGCTCACTTCCCTGTAAGCGGATGTCTAAGTTGGAGGCCTAAGAAAAGCTGAGTGGGAATTAGGCATCCTGAGGATTCTGTGTTAACACTCTAGAATGTTCCTGGTATTTTTTAAAAGAGCATATTTGAAGCTGGGTATTGTAGGGTACCTCTGTCATGCCAGCACTGAGGAGGCTGGGGTGAAAGGCTTCACTACAAGTTTGAGGCTAGCCTGGTTTACATAGTGAGTTCCATGGCCATCTATGGCTATACAATATGACCCCGTATCAAAAATATATGGGTATTTGACACAGAAGTTTATTAAATATCTTATAATTGAACATGTATGTATGGATGGATGTTACTTAAATAGATGCTATCACTATAAACGTATGAGTGGGGATATTGTTTTTATTTTGAAATAGATTTTTAATAGACCTTGTATACAAGTTCACTAAACCCAAAAGTGTTTTATAAGTTTTTTTTCATTTTCTTTTTCTTTTTTTCTTTTTTCTTTTTTGAGACAGGATTTCTCTGTGTAGCCCTGGCTGTCCTGGAACTCACTCTGTAGACCAGGATGGCCCTGAACTCAGAAATCCACCTGCCTCTGCCTCCCAAGTGCTGGGATTAAAGGCGTGTGCCACCACTGCCCAACTGCTTTCTATTATTTTTAATTACATGTATGGAGAGAGGAGAGATGTGCACATGAGTGCAGGTGCCTGTGGAAAGTGCAAGCGGGTGTCAGGATCCCCTGGAGCTGGAGTTACAGGCAGTTGTTAGCATTCAATGGGCACCATACTCAGGTCCTCTGGAAGGGCAGGGTGCACTCTTAGTCATGGAGCCATCGCTTCAGCCCTTTATATTGCTTTAAAAAATAAATGGATATATGGATATTCTCTTATTGACTCTTCATCCTGTATAAAAAGTGGCACTCTTGTAACCTTTCTTCTTGCTAGTGTTCCTGAATGTGTTTATAAAGATCTCCTGATTTTACATATATATGTAATATATATGCTTTACTGTATTATATATATTGTACATATAGTATTTTACACTAATATAATAGTATAATGCTTTATTGTGTGGGTGTGTTTCCATTTATTCAACCAGAGGCTTAGCATTTTTGTAGTGTCTCAAAAATTCACAGTCATAAAGCCTGCTACAGCAATGAGCTCATACAGATGTGTCTTCATACCATTAGAAGTACATTATTATATCTGGGGTAAATTTTTTGAAAGGATTATCTGTTTTGAAGGATGAGTGCCTATGAAATTTGGTTAGATGTTGTGAGTTTCTCAACGTTTCCATTGGTGGCTATAGTGGTATTCCTGCCAGCAGTGTTTGAGAGAAATGGCAATACCTCTTGCCCTCAGAGTCCTATTTAAAATAAACATGCCAAGCTTTCTATATAGCCAAATTCTGTTAGCATATGGGCAGGACAGTCTCTCTTCTTGGGACTTGAGAGAACTGAGAATGCATGAAGTCAGGCTGGGAATTCATCCATTCATGAAGGATCTTTATGTCGAGTCAGTGTTATGCCCTGGTTCCTCAGGAAACCCAGGAGAGCTCAAGAATTTCGAAGTCCGCTGCAATTTGCAAAAGAGTCCTTTTATTTCAAGTCTTGACTCAGATCACAAACCCCCTACAATATGGGTTTGCGTGTGACCCCCCAGCTCTGGCGCTTTAAAACTTATATACAGAGCAGTTAGAAATTCTTTAAATGCTTAGGGTGAAGGGAAGGGGAGGTGGCCTAGGCATGTCAGAACTCAGACAGGATACCATTTGGTAGGGCGGAACTGCGAGGTTGGGAGGGGGATTAAAGAGTGTCTTTTGTAGGGCTATCAGGAACTAGTTTTATGGCGGGCCCTAACTGTGACCTTTGATTACCTCTTTTCTGTGATTTGAGTGTGGGATCCTAATTTCCTTTCTTCAAGCATAGGCACCAGCTGTACCTGGTTATCTAGGAGAGGGCTGGCCTTAGTGCCACCAAAGCTGAGGAGTTTTTGTCTTTGGTTTCTTGAGTCCTCTAGGAGTGGCTAGGGAAGTGGGATGAACTCCTGAGTTTGCTGCAAGGTGTGTGGGTAGGGGGGAGCGAGCAGGGCTTCTGAGGGGCGATGCAGAAGTTAGACTTGCAGAGCTTCTCAGGGAAAGTGCAGAGGCAGGCCGCAGAAGCAAGCTTTGCCAAGCTTGCTGTGGGAGAGATCCTAGGGGGAAGGGGGACTTCTGTAGGAGCGTGCACAAGCAAGCTTTCTGTGCACCTCATCAGGAAGTGTGTTTTTTATTCAATGGGAAGTTAGCCAAGGAGGTTTCTTGCTTGTTTGGTTTTTGATCATGGCCGTGATTAGGAACCTTTTGACAGCACACAGCAGACTAGTCTCCTGTTAACGGCTGAGGCAGAAAAGCTGTGGAATTGATTCTTGTGTTGTAAGAACTCAGAATAACGGAAATATCAACTGCAGCAGCATCAGGGCTTTGACTCAGCTTTGCTGGGTGGTTCAGCACTTCAGTGGAAGGGTCCGCCATGCTGGTCTCCTCACAAACACACTGCTACTCCCAAAGCAGGGCCTCCCCACCCTAGCCACCAGGAACCCCAACCCACCCTCCAGGTACCCAGCCCCTCGATCCCCAATCAGATTTAGGATTTTGTTTCAATGTTGCCTTCTGCAGGATGCTCCGGTATTTGCAGTCTCCCTCACTTTCCTCTGTCACCCTCTCATGACTTCCCCTGATGTATGAAGTTGAAAGCCATTGAGGTCCCCTGACATTGTCCTTAGTGCCATGAGAAGTTCTGAGCGTGTGTGGAGGCAGCAGAGCCATGGTTGAGAGTCCTAAATTGGCATCTCCAAGTCTCCCAGGCTTGTCTTCACAAGCTTGAGAAAGGTCTGTGACTTCAATCATACTGTTGCAGGGGAACGTCTCATGCTGGAAGGAAACAGCATGAATGCGTGGAGTTTTCCTCTCTCCAGTCTGAGAGAAAAATCTTCCTTGGGAGGCCCCAGGAGAAACATTCTTCAACGGCATTGATCAATTTCACTGGTCATTTATCTACTCCTAGATCAATCACCGGTGAAGGGAGATGTGGTCAGGGATGGCTAACACCTATCAGGAATCATCTCCTGGGCTTTAGTACATTGCTACTGAACATTGTTCTGCTGCTATAAGAGACGAAGGAGGCTTTTTGATGGCTAGCCAGGAGTACTTGCCACGCCACATTGGAGAGTATTTAGAGAACACTTGAGAAAAGAGGAAGAAGACAGGGAGGAGAGCCTTCCAAGGTGCAGGGACAATACATATCTGGCCCAGGAGAGCCAACTTCAGACATGAAACCAGCTAAGTCCTTTTCAAATCTTGTAAACTCACCCATTCCAGCTTCATAGATAATAGATAACATGTTTCAAATGCTCACCTTTGAGTACTTGGAAGGCACTAGACGTGTGGACATGGACGGATTTTTCACTTCTCAGAGTCTCACATGAGCCACTGTGACACCAGGAGAGACCATACAAACTGTCTAGGCTGTTGTTCAAGCGCGATTAGTCCAAATTTACCACTAATGAGTGGTTTTGGCCAATACAGCATGTGTTTCTTTAACTGACACACATTTGCGGATCCCTTTAAGAGATGACATTGTAACTACAGGTTTGTTGTTGTTTTGTTTTGTTTTTAGAGAATGAATGGTAATGTGAAGGGCATAAAAGATAATTCAATGCAATAGACAAAATGTTTAAGTGCCTTACAGGTAACAGTGAGCAGAAAGAAGTCACGGATAGCAATGGATCAGATAGCGTGATGTGGGTGACTTTTGGTATGGGGGTGGAACACGTCCCCTGTTACTAATTCCTTGTGTTCTCACCAAATGCCTTCCTCATTGACCTAACTTCTTCTCATCAAGGCAGCGCTATCCAGGATTATATCAGTTGCAGTCAAGCCTTTTTAGAGTCAGCTATATCTGAAATCCAAATTCAGTTCCTTATTCTTCGTGATGCTCTTAAATATGAGTAAGACACTCTGATTCCCAAAGATAAAATATGCCTTCGAGGGGATGGTAAAAGCCACGCCCATAGGCACCATTACTGTGACTCCCTTTTCTCCTGTGACTTCATGGATTTCCCAACCAAACCCTGTCTGCCATGATGTCTTCACCCCATGGTGATCTCTGTCTAATATCCCATCAGCCAGCTGAGGATGACATCAGCAGAGAACAGGAGCCAGGAAGAACTACACTTTTCCCCAACTTTATGCTCAGCATACTTTTTAGGACTTCAGGGAACATTGACCCACCTGCTTCTCTTGTCATAAAGAAAAATTAATAAGTGTTTTTTAGGTACCCACCCAATTCGCAGTCTCCTTATTGGATTCTGTTGAGCGCTATTTTTAAAAAGGATATGAATCTTTGGTTCTTGCTTTCCAAGAACTAAAAATGCCCCCGATCACAATGCCAAGCCAACAGAACTGTGTTAAATTCCAGCTCTGCCATTTACTAGCCTGCGGCCTTAAACAACCACTTAGCGTCTCTCTCCAAGCCTAGGCAGAGAGAGAGCCACTGGTGCCCCTGCCATCATGAGTTTTAAATTGCTACTCATGTTAGAGACCTGGCACAGAGCAAGCACTTTGGAAAATCTGAGTCTCCTCATCATCAAGCCACACGGCAGTTAAATAATATAACAGGAGACCTATTACAAGACAGCCTATAATTCGCTGCCAAATGAAATGCCATCCAAAACAAGGTTCTTAGAATTTAGTGTAGGGCAGAGCCATTCATGATGGAGGAGGTGGAGGGATTACGGGGCGACAAAGGACGTGCCTGGCACTCTCCTGGGATGGGCTGATTTTCTCAGGTGCAGCACAAGAACCTTGGTCACAAGCCCTTTCCTTACACCCATGATAGGGAGTAAAGCTTCAGGCATTCAAGATGAAAGAGTTACAGTGGAAACTGAAGAACGTAGCTCTGTCTTCTCACCATGCTCAGACCACAGACGCTGTCTTCTTCAAGCAGCGTTCCTATCACCCACCTATCAGGGTGGCCTTTTAGCCCATTAAAGGAGAATTATCTTCTCACACATGCACAGGTCCACAGAGGCCCCTGGGCAACAACAGACCAGGTACAGGGCTGACACATGCTTGGGATTAAGAAAAACCCAATCTACAAAGATATGTTTGTCCTGATTCTCATAAAGAAGAACTGCTATTTCCAGGAATGTAGAGGGAAACTTACTTGTAGAGGCATCTGTCAATGGAGATCATTAGCTGTAGTAGATGAGACTACTGGCCCAAGTCTCATCTCCTTTGTGTGTACATCCTTTTTCTGCCAGGACTCTCTCTGGGTGGAGTACAGAAGATTCTCACAGATTTGCCTGACTACATGTAACCTGCTTTGGGCAGTGACATATGAAAAGATGCAACACATGCCACATCAGGGCAAGAACATTAAGGGAATGTGTTCACAGCTCATTTGGCTTCACGCCCTGCCTCATACCACAGGAACAATGTATCTTGGACGATGCTACTATCAGCTTGAATTCTAGAATGAGAAATCTTGGCACTCGGGGCAAACGATGTAGAGGTTTGCAGAGGTCGGCAGACCACTAGGCTGGCAGATGCAGCAACTAGGAATGATCCCTGAGATGCAGAGGTTGTCTGTTACCACAGCAAAAGCTGTCTAATGCATCACCAACATTCAGCAAACATTTGCCCGGTGTTGGGACCGTCCCAAGCTTTCTACGGATGTTCTGTTATTTGCTCACTTCACATTAGTCATGGGAGCTGTGTTTTAGCTAGTCTTCTCCATGGTAATCAACTGAAAGTTAGTTACTCAGGCTATGTGATGCAAAAGGAAGTCCAAAACAAAGGCTTCTGCCTCCAACCAAAATGGAATAGTACTATCTGGATGTGTCCCCACTATGGGAAAAAAAGATGGAAAGGCAGTAAAATACATGAAGCCATAGTCCTTGAGCTATTAGACAATTAACTGTGCGACAGACCTCTGAGATGCAAAGCAACCACGGTGACTCCCACGCTGACACAGCTGCTGTGCAGAGAGCATCTTCCAGTCATAGAGGAAGCCAGATGAAGCTCAGCCATGTCCTCGACTTGAGAAGATGGACCAGAGAGCAAGGAGAATACCGAGAAGGAAAGAGCCACTCAGAGGATCATGGGGATTTACAAGGGACTTCCAGGAAGATTCAGCTGAATCCAGACAAGCAGTACCAAAGGCCTGGAGAGAAGTGACCAAAAACCTCAGAAGATCAGTCTGGCACTCAAATAGGACTGAAGACAGAAGGGCTCTTACCAATGAGATGGGTCTCGGGTGAAATGAATAATCAAGGAATCTTCTCAGTGGAAAAAAGATTGCTAAGTATGCAAAGAAGTGGCTATCCACAGACCCAAATGAAGAGAAAGTAAAATCACTTGAGCTGATTACCAAATGACACAGGAAAGCAGCAGACAATGAAACAGCAACAACAACAACAACCACCTCCGGTGACTATATACCAGACATTCAAGAAACTAGAGGTGAAACTGAATACATGTTAGGTAAAGACATAATAGATGTAATGACGACCTAAGTTGTTTTGAGTCAAGACCATAAAAAATACAGTGGGCATGATTAATGACAGATTGGACTTGCAGAAAGAAGACATGAACTCGAAGACACAGAGAGAAACAACAGAAAATGAAGTACGCATAGAAAAGGATGAGAAGAGACAGATTAACAGCTGTGGGCAACTTTGGGCAGCCTTGTGACGATAAATAGAGTTCTTTGAAATTAATAGAGTAGGTAGAGAATTTCAGAAAAAAAAATAATGTCCTCCTCAAAAATTCCCATGGTGGCACACGCTTTTAATCCCAACAGAGACAGAGGAGGGCAGATCTTGGTGAGTGTAAGGCCAGCCTGGTCTACATAATGAGTTCCAGAACAGCCAGAGCAACAGTAGAACCCTGTCTAAAAAAGGAGGAAGAAGAGGAGGAGGAAGAAAGGAAGGAAGGAGGAGGAAGAAGAGGAGGAAGAGGGGGAAGAAGAAGAGGAGGAAATTTTCCATTGAAATAAAAACTGTTTTCCCAGAGAGCCAATGAAACCCAAGAATAAGAAACATATACATGAGACACACTGCACATACATGAGACACATTGCACATACATGAAGCACATTAAAATCACTGTGAGTAGAACCAATGATGAAGAAAATATTACAGGCAGCTGGGCTCAGGGCCAGGAGAGGTGAGCCTGCCGTTAAGAGCATTTGTTGCTTTAGAAGAAGATCAGGGTTAATTTCCCAGCATCCACATGGCAACTTACAACTGTCTGTAACTCTAGTTCCAGGGGTTCCAGTGACCTCTTCTAGAGTTGGGAACCCAGGCACAAATATAGTGCACAGACATACACTCAGGTCAAAACACTCATAAAGATAAATAAAATATTTAAAAAATTAAATGCCAATCATGGTGATGCATGTGGGTACCAACACTCAAGATGAGCTGGATGAGGATGGGCCATCCATCCTCAACTAAGTAGCAAGTTTAAGGCCATCCTGGACTACACGAAACTGTTTCAAAAAATGATAAAGGAAGTCAGGAAAGGGAAAATTACAAAGAACTAATGTATAGATACTAAACAGATAGCAAGATGGGACATCAAACCCCATAACTGATAATCTCATTAACTGTAACCATCTAAGTACCCTTGACAAAACAGATATTATGCAACAGTAAAGCAAGTCATATCTATAAGCTATTAAAGTAAATTTATTGTAAACATCAGAACCCATTTAAACCCACAGTCAACATATTGGAAAAGATATGCCACGTTAATCTAATTTCAAAAATTACCTAGAGTGGATATATTAATATTAAACTGAGTAGACTTCAGAGTGATGAATAATATCTGGCAGAAGAAGGTCATATTTTAAAGGCATGTGTGGGGACTTGAATAAAATGGCCCCCAAAAGCCCATAGGGAGAGGCACTATTAGAAGGTGTGGCCTTGTTGAAGCAGGTATAGCATTGTTGGACGAAGTGTGTCACTGGGGGTGAGCTTTGACATCTCAGAAACTCAAAGCTAGGCTTAGTAGCTCACTGCCTCTCCCTGTTGCGTGTGGATCCAGAGGTACAAGTCTCAGTTCCCTCTCTAGCACCAAGTCTGCCTGCATGTAGATGCTTCCCCCTAGGATGATAATGGACGGAGCCTCTCATAGTTGTTTGTATCTGCTTGGCCCAGAGAGTAGCACTATTAGAGGGTGTGGCCTGTTGGAGTAGGTGTGGTCTTTTTAGAGTAGGTGCGTGGGCTTTAAGACCCTCATCCTAGCTGCCTGGAAGCCAGTCTTCCACTAGCAGCCTTCAGATGAAGATGCGGAATTCTCAGTTCTTCCTGCACCATGCCTGCCTGGATGCTGTCTTGTTCCCACCTTGATGATGATAGACTGAACCTCTGAACCTGTAAGCCAGACCAATTAAATGTTGTCCTTTATAAAGAGTTGTCATGGTCACCTCTTCAAAGCAATAAAATTCAAAGACAGAACATAACAAACCAAGAGTGTATACCCCTAAGACAGCTGCCAGGAGATAAGGGACAATCTATAGCCTTAGATTTCAGCATCTCTCAGTAACGGAAGAGCAGTTTGACAGCAGGGCTCTGAAGGGCTTGGCCACAACATATTGCCAAAGCAAACAGCAGAGGACACTGTCTTTTCAGGTGCACCTGAACATTCACAAGGGACAACTACATTCTGAGCCAAAAAGTAAATTCAGAACAATTCTTGTCACATGAAGAAAGTCTTCTGACTGTAACAAAGTTAAACTAGAAAAGATGCTACAGTGATATCTGGAAAATCTCCCAAAACAACCCTACATAACAAGGAGCCAAAGGATACATTTGTGAAAATCAGAATATTTTCAGTGTGAGAAAAATGAAAACACAACATAAAATTTGTGGGATGCAGCTAACATCGCACTTAAAGGGAAATCTGTCTAGCTAAGTGCCTGTATTAGACAAGAAAAATAGTCTCAAGTCAGTGATCTCTGCTTCAACGTTAATGAAACAGAAACCAGGAAAATAGAAAACACATTGTAGCAAAAACTGATTCTTTGAAAAGGTCAATAAAACTGATGAGTTTTTAATGAGACTGGAGGGTGGGGGAGAAGAGGGGAAAAGACTGGGGAGGAGGAGGACTGAGGAGAAGGGAGAGGGAGGGGGAGGGGAAGAAGGACTGAGGGGGAGAAGGAGGAGGAGGGATGATAAGGAGGAAGAAGGATGGGGAGGAGGAAGAGGGATGAGGAGGAGGAAGGATGAGGAAGAGGAGTGATGATGATGATGAGGAGGGCTGAGGAGAAGGAGGGCTAGGGAGGAAGAGGACTGAGGAGGAGGAAGAGGGATAGGGAGGAGGAGAAAGAGGGATGAGGAGGAGGGCTGGGGAGGAAGAAGGCTGAGGAGAAGGGCTGAGGAGGAGGAAATGGGATAGGGAGGAGGAGGAAGAGGGATGAGGAGGAGGCTTGGGAGGGAGAAGGGATGGGAAGGGGGAGAAAGAGGAGAAGATAGTACCAACCTTGAAGAGGGGGCCAAATTACCAAAACCAGAAATGAGAGAAATGGCATTGTTACTGATACTGCAAGGATTTAATAACATAAGGGAATCATAAGCCTGACTTGATGTTAATATTTTTTATAATTACATAAAATGGGACAATTTCTTGAAAAGTATAAACAACCATAGTTTGCCTCTAAACAAATAGATAACTGGAATAGCCATATATCTTTTAAGAAATAATTACTTTCTATTTTATTTATTTTTTTAAGATTTATTTTATTTATTTTATGTGTATGAGTACACTATAGCTGTACAGATGGCCATGAGCTATCATATGTGTGGCTGCTGGGAATTGAACTCAGGACCTACGGAAGAGCAGTCAAAGCTTTTACCCGCTGAGCCATCTCACCAGCCCTACTTTCTATTTTAAAACAAGGAAGATCCTGTCGTGCCAGGGAAAAGAAGTGATCCCAGACAGGAACTGATCTGATGCAACTCACAACAGGGTCTTTATTCTATTCAAGCTAGCTTGGGGCTCCTCCAACAAACACTCCACCATCACACAGGATGGTTTTAGAGATGGGGAGCCCCAAATATCTATCAGGACAAGGCTTTATAGTAGGCAGCAAATGGGGTGCAAGTGTGCAAGCATCTAATTGGAAAGCTACTGTGGCCTTTAACATAATAGGCTGCTGCTGGGAGTCATATCATAAACTTAATTTCTATTTCCCTCTGCATTGGTGGTTGTTAGGCAGGGGCTGGGCTTGTAACCTGGGGTGTAGGTTTGTTAGGGAAATGACATGGAGATTCTGGTCTTGTTGGGGATTAGCCTAGAGACTGGAGCTAGGCACAGGTTTTGTTGGGGGGCAACTTAGAAACTAATGCTGGGTACCAACTTGTTATTTTATCTGAGTTCAAACTTAGATCAGGTTCTCTAAAATGGAGTCTGAACTTAAAAGATTTGGCCTCTCAATCTCAAGGTCCAATTATTTCACTAGTAAATTCTATGAAACCTTTCTTTTTTGGCCATAGTCTCACTATGTAGTCATGATGACCTAGACCTGGGTGTATAGACAATGTTGGCCTCTTGAACTCATAGAGATGTGCAGGTCTTGGCCTCCTGAGTGCCAGAGTTCAAGGAGTGTGCCACCATGCCCAGCCTACTTATTGTTTAAAGAGCCAATAACATCGATTCTATGCAAACTTTCCCAGAAAAATAAAAGAAAAAAGAAATATTCATTCTTTACAATCAGATTGGGTTGGTGCTGTCTCTGGACAGATGTTACCAGAAAAGCCCAGTTTAAACCAACAAACAAAACCTGAACACAGAGACTGAACCTAAGAGCACAGAAAATGAACTCCACAATTGTATGTATATACATGTAAATGAACAATAATAACACAGAAAGGAGACGTCATGAATTTGAGAGGGAGTGTGGGAGCAGAGGAGAAGTTGAAGGGGGGCAGAGAGGGGAAGACAAAAATGATGTCAACACAGTACTTCTGCATGAAAATTCTCCAAAAAAAAAAAAAAAAGGGAAAAAGAGGATGAATACATTGTGACTATGTGGGATTTACAGCAGGAACCAAAGACTCCTTCCACATTCAAAACTCAATCAGTGTGATTCACTCTGCAGTGAGCAGACTCAGAAAGAAAGAAAATTGGGGAAATCATGGACTGTTTGAGAAGGCTGGAGGGACAAATGAAGGAGGGGGAGACAGGGCCAGCACTTCAGAGCACAGAACTACAGCTGACAGCACACATCAGACCAACCTGTGAAGGATCCCTGGCTCCTGGTCACAGAAGGCAGACATCACTGCTAATGGAAGTGGCCATTGAGAAGACTACCAATCCATTAGAATGGGCTCATTTGCCATGGACTGGGTTTGTTGCGGGGACCTCTTGTTCCTCAGGATGAGAGTTCTGGCCAGGTGGGCAAAAATTTGGCGAGTGATAAACAGATTGGACACAAAGAAGTGTGGGATCTGAGTGTATTTCTTAAAAATGGCATGAGGCTTTTACAGTCATTGCAAAAAAGAAATGAGAAATCTGGCAGCTCAGCAGTTGAGGTACATCTGAGGCCATCTAAAACACACTGGGTCTAAAACAGCAGCTATCTCCTCTGGACTGATGCAGCACCCCCGGGCTCCAAGCACACTCGGGCCCATGCGGCCCGGCCGGAGTCCTGGGGGGCTGCGGGTGTGCCAGCCAGGAGGGTAGAGGCTTGAAGCTTGAATCTTGAGTCTCGAATCTCAAATCTCCAATCTTCAATCTCGAATGCTGACTGCTGCACACTGTCTCACACACACACTTGGCTTAAGATCCTGCCCATCCTTAGTAAAATGCCCACTATGCTAATCTTCTGGGCTAGTGGAGACGTGTCTCTTACTTGCTAATTCCTAGAAGTGGTTCACCTGTAGTCCATGACTGAAAATGAGGATTCTACTTGGCCTTGCCCTGGGATAAGTCTCCCATTCTGTAAGCTTCAATGTCCTACCCACAATGCCAAAGACAATTAGTCTGGATGGGTAACATTCCAAACCAGGGTTTGGCTAAAATGTTGGAACATTGGTAAAGGTCAGAGAACAATGTCCAATTTTGTCTAGCTGTTAGTAAATCATATCTTGGTGGGCACCTAGCATGGGAGTTCGCAAGGACATATATCTGGGCTACCTCTGAGTTAGGGAATGCCAAGGAGACGATGCAGGAGACTGGCTTCCATGAAGCTTTTGCCTCATAAACTGCTGTCACGCAAAGTGTGCGTGGCATTC
Source organism: Mastomys coucha (assembly GCF_008632895.1). Lineage (NCBI taxonomy): Eukaryota > Metazoa > Chordata > Mammalia > Rodentia > Muridae > Mastomys > Mastomys coucha. The sequence continues at coordinate 90,593,682 of NW_022196906.1, read as the reverse complement.
ATTCAAATCCTGGGTTCTTAGAATAGCTAGTTCCAGCTTGAAAGACCCAAGAGGAAAGTTCTGGCTGGTCAAGCTGCCAGGAAGGCTGAACAAAGTGGTAGCAGCAGGGAATCCTATATATAAGTCCAGGAAGGTAGCTGTCATAGTTAGGGTTTCTATTGCTGTGAAGAGACACCATGACAGTGTCAACTCATATAAAGGACAACATTTCATCGCAGCTGGCTTACACTTTCAGAGGTTTATTCCATTATCCTCACCGTGAAAACATGGTGGCATGCAGGCAGACATGGTACACGAGAGATAACTGAGAATTCTATTTACATCTTGATCTGCGGGCAAAAGAAGGAGACTGTGTGCTATACTGGGCATAGCTTGAGCATATATGACCTCCAAACCCACCTCCACAGTGACACACTTCCTCCAACAAGGCCACACCTCCTAAGGGTACCACTCCCTATGAGCCAAGCATTTGAATTTATGAGTTTATGGAGGGGGTCATTCCGATTCAAAGCACCACAGTAGTTCAGCTGCTCTATGGGTAAAGGAGACAAATGTCACAGAGAAGGAACATCTATTAGTTCCATTTTATGGATCTGGGATATTAACTTCCTGGCTTTTGATAACATGTAAGATCACTGCTTGAAGAAGAAACACCAGGCCAGCTGTTATTTACATATATCACCTTTTATCCACACAACTACACGTAGTAGATATCAGCACCTATGTGTTATGTAAAAGAGAAATTAAGGTGATATAAATTTAAAGCTGAATGTCCTGTGCCACCATCTCTGACCTCTCACGCCACATCCCAATGTCCCCAGGCCTCTATGCACGTGAGTGCTCTGGTGCACATAAAGGTTTGGGCATACATCCCGCACCAAGTCCACGGATGAACTCAGCTGCCTCTGCCATGGAACCCACCTGTCTTTCTTTGTTTCTTTGTTTCTCCCTTTCTTTCTTTCTTCCTTTCTTCCTTTCTTTCTTTTAAAAAAATAACAACTGGTTTTTTTAAAGATTTATTTATTGTTATATGTAAGTACACTGTAGCTGTCTTCAGACACACCAAAAGGGGGCAACAGATCTCATTACAGATGATTGTGAACCACCATGTGGTTGCTGGGATTTGAACTCAGGACCTTCAGAAGAGCAGCCAGTGTTCTTAACCGCTGAGCCATCTCACCAGCCCTTTTTTTTTTTTTTTTTTTTTAAGGCTGGGTGGTGGTGGCGCACGCCTTTAATCCCAGCACTTGGGAGGCAGAGACAGGTGGATTTCTGAATTCGAGGCCAGCCTGGTCTACAGAGTGAGTTCCAGGACAGCCAAGGCTATACAGAGATACCCTGTCTCAAACAAACAAACAAACAAAAAAAAGATTCACTTATTTATTTTATATATGTGAGTACACTCCTGATTGTCTTCAGACACACTGAAGAGGGAATTGGATCTCATTACAGATGATTGTGAGCCACCATGTGGTTGCTGGGAATTGAACTCAGGACCTCTGGAAGAACAGCCAGTGCTCTTAACACCTGAGCCATCTCTCCAGCACTCCCACCTGTCTTTCTTACAGTAGACCAACTTAGGTATTTCCAAAGTCCTTCTTAGGTGCTGAGACTCCCTGGACCTCCTGAACTTTCTTTGGATTGCCTCAAGACAATCCCTTCTTACCTGGGGAGATTTTGTAATGCAATGGACCAGAATCAACATTCCCATTTCGGCATGGAGGAATAGGGGCATAGCAAGGGAAGAGCCAACAAGGAGACTGAAACCAAGTGGGGAAAATGCCAACTCTCTTAGCTCTATGTCCAGTGTCTAGGGCTCCTAACGCACTCAATATTGGCTTAACAGGCTTGGATAGCTTCAATCTTCCAGCTCAGCTACCTGCAGCACGAATAGCCTCTCTCTTGGGTGGGTTTCTTAGAAGTGACTCACAGTCCTGGCATCAATATCTTGGGGGTGTCTACTGTTCATTTAGACTTTACCTTACCAGCTTCACATATGGCATCCCAGGGCCTCACCATGAGAACTGAAACCCTGCCACACACTGCCTGGCTTGACCAGCCTCTAGGGACGTTGATGCAAGCTTCCATGATCTTTTCCATCTTTCATCCTTCTAAAGCCAATACCACTTGAACGACATTGCCAAGTGCTTTCGGTAGCTTGAAATGTGGACCACAGGTGCAGCAGCCTGTGGTCTTCCCCGGGGGATTTCTTTCTAGTAAGGAATCCTTCTAAGGCATTCTTAGCTTCTCTTTTCAAATGATCTTGCATTTTCCCAAGTCTGAGCCTTCAATGGGTGGGATCTTGCCTTCCGCACACCTTTTCTGCTGTCCCTAAAACAAGACATTCACAGTTTTCGACTTCCTGCTCTTTCTCTAAATAAGACGGTGAGCACTTGCCAGTCTGAAAGTCTGCCATCTTCCCTTGGAGTTTCCTCTGCCAAACACAGCAGGCCTTCACTTCTAGGTTCACTCTCAGTCACATCTCAGGACATCGGCAGGAATGAAAACAGAGTCTGCAAAATATAAGTTGAATGGCCTCTAGACCAGTTCTGGATAGAGACTTTGTTTCCCCCTCATAAGCTTCATGGTCAGTTTTTTCCTCTTCACTCTTAGCCTTCCAGACTCCCACCTAAAGGACCCAGTGAGCATTGTTCACAGCATTGTTATGTCAATTTTCCTCTGAGATCTAAACATCCCATTTCTGCAGGCAAGCCCCTTAAATCGAAAGTTAAAGAACACCTCCAGGAAACCCCTCAAACTGACCACATTCACTAAGGCCCTTCCTAACAGAGTAAGCAACACAACCTGAGCTTCCTTTTCAGATGGATGAATCTCAGCTACAAGGAAGAACCACAGAAGAGCAGAAGGGGCAAAGAAGACCGGCTGCCCTGAAGAAGCAGAAACCAGCCAAGTGCCTGAGTCACTTGGAAATCACACTCTGCAGCCTCTTGAGCCAGCTGCAGGCTGTGCTGGGAGCTCCAGGTTTTCAGGTTTTTGAGACGTTACCCATGCTGAGAGGGACATTGGTAATGTGGCTGTCTTTAAGTCGCTCCTGTAACTCCTCACTCACATCCCTCTCAGTAACTCTTAACAAAACTTACTGTTTCCCAAGTTGAACTTCAATGGGATCTGTATTGTACTTTGTGGTGTGGTGGGATCCCTTTCTGGGGTAAGTAGACATGTGTTCTATCTCTCCAGGAAGAAAACTTAGTTACACAACAAGCATTCTTGATTTTTTTTTTTTT
>NW_022196906.1:90587291-90590427 GCF_008632895.1 Mastomys coucha | reverse complement strand
GTAAACCAAAGTTCCAAGTTCCAAACTCTTTCACATTCCTCCTAAAAACAAGTTCCCAAGGCTTAAGAAGCACGTGATTGGGCTGGAGAGCTGCCTCAGGGGTTAAGAGCACTGGCTGCTCTTCCAGAGGTTCTGAGTTCAATTCCCAGCAACCACATGGTGGCTCACAACTATCTGTAATGGGATCTGATGCCCTTTTCTGCTGTGTCTGAAGACAGGACAGTGTACACATATACATAAAAATAAATTTAAGGGCCGAAGAGATGGCTCAGCAGGTAAGAGCACCAGAGGTTCTGAGTTCAAATCCCAGCAACCACATGGTGGCTCCCAACCACCCATAATGAGATTTGATGCCCTATGCTGGTGCGTCTGAAGTCAGCTACAGTGTACTTATGTATAATAATAAATAAATCTTTAAAAAAATATAAATAAGTTTAAAAATTTAACATGTGATCATTTTGTCACAACCCCACCTCCTAGCACCAGCTTTCTGCCTGAGTTACTCTTCTTGCTCATGTGTAATAAATACATCAGGCAAAGCGCGACCGAAGGAAGGGCTTGGTTGGCTCACAGTTTAAAGATGTAATCCATCAGCCGGGCAATGGTGGCACACGCCTTTAATCCCAGCACTTGGGAGGCAGAGGCATGTGGATTTCTGAGTTCGAGGCCAGCCTGGTCTACAGAGTGAGTTCTAGGACAGCCAGGGCTATACAGAGAAACCCTGTCTCGGAAAAAAAAAAAAAAAAAAAAAAAGATGCAGTCCATCCCCACAGAGCATCCCACATCTGCAATCAGGAAGCAGAGAACAATACACGCTGGTGCTCAGCTTAAGTTCTCCTTTTTACTCAGTTCAGAACCACAGTCATTGTCAGCGAAGTTGGGAGATGGTCAACTCTTAAGTACGTAGGTAACGAAAGCAGTCCTGGGTTGATTCCTAGATAGTTTACTTCTGTTTGTTTGTTTGATTGATTGATTGTTCGATTGATTATCTAAAAGAAGCCCTCTTTGGAAGGCTCATTCTTTTCCTTACCTCAGGGTAATGCCAAGATAATTCCAAAAGTCCCTTCCCTTATCTTATCTGTCTGGTTTCTGCTGTAATTTAAAGTGACTCCACCCACAAAGTGCATCCTGCACTGCTGACCCAATTCAAGGAGGACCAAAGAGGGTCAGTTCAAGTCTGCTCACTATAAAAAAATCTAAAGGACCAAACGTGGAAGGGAGACAACAAATGGTGCTTTAGCCCTAGATCCCCATCCTGTGCTCGCTCAGTGTGTGTGCTCAGTGTGTGTACTCAGTGTGTGTGCTCAGTGTGTCCTCAGTGTGTGTGCTTAGTGTGTGTGCTCAGTGTGTGTGCTCAGTGTGTGTGTGTGTGTGCTCAGTGTGTGTGCTCAGTGTGTGTGCTCAGTGTGTGTGCTCAGTGTGTGTGCTCAGTGTGTATGCTCAGTGTGTGTGCTCAGTGTGTCCTCAGTGTGTGTGCTCAGTGTGTGTGCTCAGTGTGTCCTCAGTGTGTGTGCTCAGTGTGTCCTCAGTGTGTGTGCTCAGTGTGTCCTCAGTGTATGTGCTCAGTGTGTGTGCTCAGTGTGTGCGCTCAGTGTGTGTGCTCAGTGTGTCCTCAGTGTGTGTGCTCAGTGTGTGTGCTCAGTGTGTGCTCAGTGTGTGTGCTCAGTGCGTGTGCTCAGTGTGTGTCCTCAGTGTGTGTGCTCAGTGTGTGCTCAGTGTGTCCTCAGTGTGTATGCTCAGTGTGTATGCTCAGTGTGTGCTCAGTGTGTGTGCTCAGTGTGTGTGCTCAGTGTGCTCAGTGTGTGTGCTCAGTGTGTGTGCTCAGTGTGTGTGTGTGTGTGTGTGCGTGCATGTGTGTTTTCTTTGCATGCATTTTGGCCATCTACTGTGGACTGCGCCTTCTTGTTTTACCTGCTAGAGAATGCACTCAAGAAAGGAGAGCTAGTGGGCACCATATGAAATGGTGCTTCCTGGAGTTATAGTGGGTCTCCCCGCCTCCTTCAGCCCAATCTTGAGACTCTCTCACAGGCAAGCCTTCAGATTTGTCTTATAGGTAAATTTAGAGTCTTTTCATTGACAATCAGCAATAACCATCAACATCGCAAAAGGATAAAAAGGAGCACACTATGATGGGAAATCTCCAGATCTTGTGCTGTGTATTGAGCTTAGGAATGTTTAAAATATAAATAAATAAATAAATAAATAAATAAATAAATAAATAAGGGTTGTGGTGGTCTGATTGAGAATAGCCCTCACAGGCTTGTATATTAGAATGTTTGTCCCTAGTTGGTGGAATTTGTTTGGAAAAAATTAGTGAAAGGGTAAAATAAATTTCATTTGTCTCCATTTTGAGGACCAGGCCTGATTTTCAAAACAGGCCGTAAGGCCCCAGCTTCAGGAATGGACAACAAGTTCCAGGAACGACACCAGCTTTAGGAACAGACCATAAAATCCAGAACAAGATCATAAAGCCCCTCCTAAAGAACAGCCTGGGGATAACCACAAAATGGGGAAATATCTTATCTCTGAATGGGCCATCTGTGCTGGGCAGCCCTATCTCATCAAAAGGTTGAACATTCATGACATAGGAATGTAGACCACTGATCACCTGTGACCCCCTAGCATCCACCAATGAAATTTTAGATTACCTAATCCTTCTAGAGAGTTCCCTGTTCCCTACAAGGAGGCCTGTGTGCCTTTGTCTGGGGTCGCCATTTCAAAGAATGGTTGACTCTGCGTGTTGGTTGTTTCTGTAGAATAAGTGCTCTTTGTTTTTGCATACTATCTGAGTCTGGAGTCTTCCTTCAATGATTTTCAGACCCTTACATTAGGAGGTATGGCCTTGTTGGGGGAGTTGAGGCCACTGGGACTGGGGGCTGCGGTTTTCAAAAGCCAATACCATTCCCAGTTTCCTCTTCCTCCCCCATATGTCATGCTTACTGATGAGAGTTCTCCATACCAGGCCTGCCTGCCTGCTGCCTTATTCCCAACCATGATGGTCAGTCATGGACTCTTTCTCTGAAACTATAAGCAAGGCCCCATAAACTCTTTTTTCTATAAATTGCCTTATTGAGGCCAGCCTGGTCTACAGAGTGAGTTCCAGGACAGCCAGGGCTACACAGAGAAACCCTGTCTC
>NW_022196906.1:90585371-90587229 GCF_008632895.1 Mastomys coucha | reverse complement strand
AAAAAAAAAAAAAAAAAAAGGAAAAGAAAAAAGAAAAAAGAAATTATAGAATAAAAGGTCCAAGCCCACTTCTGGGTTTGAAAACTTTCTGAAACCCACCAATCCCTGAGCCTGAAAATCCACCAATTCCCCCAAACCTCACCAATCCCTGAGCACAAAATTCCCCAATCCCTGAACTCTAAACTCCACCAGTCCCTGTGTTTGGCCTGAAATCTCACCAATCCCCACCCAAGAAATCTCCACCCTGGAAACTCCTCCCCCAGCAAACCCTAAGCTTGTCTCCCGCTCAGTTCCCTGCCACCTCTCACCTGAGCAGAGGCTGCCTCCCTCAGTGTCTCTCCCAATAAATCTTGTGTGTGAGGTTTGTTGTGTGGTGTGACTCTGTAGTACTCCTTGGCTCCCAACTGCCAGAATATCTTTCTCTTGGGAGCTGTTAACACTTCCATTGGGGAAACCTTCCCCCTCAGAACTGTAACACCTCCCTTGGAGAAGCCTTCCCCTCAGAACTGTAACACTTTTATTGGGGAAGTTTTTTTCCCTCCGAACTGTTCTGTCAGGGCAGAGGCAAAGGGCATTGTATAAGCTGATGATGGTGATATGTCATGAACTAAAGACAATGGTTAATCCAGTTCTGATTATCCAGTATCTTACATATGAAAGAAACAAGGAAAGAGTGAAGCTGGATGAGGCAGCTTGCCTTTTTTTTTTTCCTTTTATCCACTGTTTTTAAGCTCCCTCTGTTTGTCTAATTACTCATCCTTAAAACCTCCTTGGCTATCTATGTTGTACCAGGCTTTAAGCGGAATGTCAGAAGCACTGGGGTGAATCAGACGGTCCTAAAACTTCAATGTCTTAACTGTACGCTGACATAAATATTCACAAGTATTTCAGTTGATCTGTTTTTTGTTTTGCTGTTTTGTTTTTAAAAAGGGAGCCACTGCCAGGTGCAAGAGATGTGATCTGACAACTCCCAGAGGGTTTACAAGATGTCAGAACCAAGTGCTATGGGGTGTTCAAAGAAGAGACAGGGCTACTAAGAAAACAATAGAGACCGTTGTACCTTGTGAAATTAACAAGAAAATGTAGGCTTGTTACAAAAGCTGTAAAGATGAAAAAGACAACTTTGCCCTTGAAGCACTCCTATCTTGGAGTGGGGGTGGGGGACAGGAAAAGCAGCATGGAGGGTGGGAAAGACAGAAGACACACACTGCAGAACATCTGTCAAGCCTGGGGTAAAGAAAGCTTCCTGGAGATGTGGTACTTGCAGGCTGAAATGCATGCTGGAGGTTCCGGCGGCACGTCAGCATCAGGGAAGAGAGGCCGCAGGTGTCGAACAGTGTTCTGGAGATTGAGCTGGACACACTTCAGGGGTTCTGTGGCTGATTATGTCCTGTCCTGGGGCCAGATGGAAAGAGGTGAAATGAGGTGAATGGGTGGACCATCCAGTGAGTCATGGCAGTAGCCTTGAAGGATGTGTCAGGGTATTTTTTTTTCCTGAAGACCACCCAGACATCTGGTAGAGTTGATGGCACCCAAGTTGAAGAGAACAAGATCTAAATGTCTAACCCCCTATCCTGAGTCATTCTATGCTGTAGGTCAAGATGAGCAGTCTATTCCTGTTGAAGACAGGCAGCCCTACATGCCCTTTCTCTGGCCCTGCCACAAACCTCCTTCCAGCAAGCTCTGCACTCCAAAATGCCACAGAACTCAAGAGATGTTCCTCAGCTGCCATAAAACCATGCTGAGTACTTCTGCAAGACCAAGAAAGAGCCGGGCAGTGGTGGCGTACGCCTTTGATCCCAGCACTTGGGAGGCAGAGGCAGGTGGATTTCTGAGTTTCAGGCCAGCCTGGTCTACA